>NC_069502.1:995739225-995944225 GCF_027579735.1 Bombina bombina
ATCTGCTGACCGGACCTCGCCGCCACTATAATAAATGTATTAACCCCTAAACCGCCGCACTCCCGCCTCACAAACACTATAATAAATATTATTAACCCCTAATCTGCCCTCCCTAACATCGCCGCCACCTACCTACAATTATTAACCCCTAATCTCCCGCCGCTACTATAATAAAGTTATTAACCCCTAAACCTAAGTCTAACCCTAACACCCCCCTAAGTTAAATATAATTTAAATAAAACGAAATAATATTCCTATTATTAAATAAATTAATCCTATTTAAAACTAAATACTTACCTAGAAAATAAACCATAATATAGCTACAATATAATTACATTGTATCTATTTTAGGGTTTATATTTATTTTACAGGCAACTTTGTATTTATTTTAACTAGGTACAATAGCTATTAAATAGTTATTAACTATTTAATAGCTACCTAGTTAAAATAATTACAAAATTACGTGTAAAATAAATCCTAACCTAAGTTACAATTAAACCTAACACTACACAATCATTACGTTAATTAAATAAATTACCTACAATTAGCTAAACTAAAATACAATTAAATAAACTAAACTATATTACAAAAACAAACACTAAATTCCTGAATATTTCTATGTCTGTGTGGCTTTGTGATAATATGCATGTAACCTTATTGCTTTTTCTATATCTTCAATAAAAAGAATACTTTAAAAAAAAAAAATTACAAAAAATAAAAAAAGATTACAAGAATTTTAATCTAATTACACCTAATCTAAGCCCACTAATAAAATAAAAAAGCCCCCCAAAATAAAAAAATTCCCTACCCTATTCTAAATTACAAAAGTAATCAGCTCTATTACCAGCCCTTAAAAGGGCTTTTTGCGGGGCATTGCCCCAAAGTAATCAGCTCTTTTACCTGTAAAAGAAAATACAATACCCCCCCAACATTACCACCCACATACCCCTATTCTAACCCACCCAAACCCCCCTTAAAAAAACCTATCACTAACCCCCTGAAGATCTCCCTACCTTGAGTCGTCTTCACTCAGCCAAGCCGAAGTCTTCATCCAATCCGGGGCGATGTGGTCCTCTATCCGGTAGAAGTCTTGATCCAAGCGGCAAAGAAGAGGTCTTCCATCCAGGCGATGTCTTCTTCCAAGTGGCATCTTCTGTCTTCCGGATCGATCTTCATCCCGCTGACGCAGAACATCCTCCTTCCCCGATGGACTAATGACGAATGAAGGTTCCTTTAAGGGACGTCATCCAAGATGGCATCCCTCGAATTCCGATTGGCTGATAGGATTCTATCAGCCAATCGGAATTAAGGTAGGAAAAATCAAATTGGCTGATTCAATCAGCCAATCAGATTGAGCTTGCATTATATTGGCTGATCGGAACAGCCAATAGAATGCAAGCTCAATCTGATTGGCTGATTGGATCAGCCAATCGGATTGAACTTCAATCTGATTGGCTGATTGAATCAGCCAATCAGATTTTTCCTACCTTAATTCCGATTGGCTGATAGGATTCTATCAGCCAATCGGAATTCGAGGGACGCCATCTTGGATGACATCCCTTAAAGGAACTTTCATTCGTCGTTAGTCCGTCGGGGAAGGAGGATGTTCCGCGTCGGCGGGATGAAGATGGATCCGGAAGACAGAAGATAGAAGATGCCGCTTGGAAGAAGACATCGCCCGGATGGAAGACCTCTTCTTTGCCGCTTGGATCAAGACTTCGCCCGAATGGAGGACCTCTTCTTTGCCGCTTGGATCAAGACTTCTACCGGATGGAGGACCACATCGCCCGGATTGGATGAAGACTTCGGCTCGGCTGAGTGAAGACGACTCAAGGTAGGGAGATCTTCAGGGGGTTAGTGATAGGTTTTTTAAAGTAGGGTTTGGGTGGGTTAGAATAGGGGTATGTGGGTGGTGGGTTGTAATGTTGGGGGGGGTATTGTATTTTCTTTTACAGGTAAAAGAGCTGATTACTTTGGGGCAATGCCCCGCAAAAAGCCCTTTTAAGAGCTGGTAATAGAGCTGATTACTTTTGTAATTTAGAATAGGGTAGGGAATTTTTTTATTTTGGGGGGCTTTTTTATTTTATTAGGGGGCTTAGATTAGGTGTAATTAGATTAAAATTCTTGTAATATTTTTTTATTTTTTGTAATTTAGTGTTTGTTTTTTTTGTAATTTAGTTTAGTTTATTTAATTGTATTTTAGTTTAGCACCTCCTTAACAATCTGCAAACACAACACATGACTGCCCAGAGACTTAGTGGTTATGAAATACTGCTTACCAGTACTTCTGAGTTAACCATTAAGTACTGTGCAACTAACTCAGGCCCTGCGTCTATTCTCAAGGCCTTGTTATCCTCTGACGTACCACAATCTGACCTCCCCCTTCACGACTGCATTGCACTCATTCACTCCAGCACAACACCACGCCCTGACCTCCGGGACACCCCTATTCCGGGGGTCCCTGACGTCTTTGTGGATGGCTCATGTCGCCGCCCAGATGACCACACGTACCTTGCAGGATATGCAGTGGTCCAGCTTCCCGACATTGTTATTGAATCTTCCTGTGTCATGCATAATTCGGCTCAGGCAGCTGAATTAATAGCTCTCACTCGAGCCTGTGAACTTTTTGCTGATGCCTCTGTAAATATCTATACCGACTCCAGATATGCCTTTGGAGTGGTACATGATTTCAGCATGATTTGGAAACAAAGAGGTTTCAAGTCTGCCGACGGTAAAAGCATCAGTCACACCACACTTATCACAGAACTCTTACAAGCCATCCTGCTCCCAAAAGAAATAGCTGTCATACACTGCCAAGCACATACTAACCTTAACAATCCTATTGCTAGGGGTAATGCATTAGCTGACACAGTAGCCAAACAAGCAGCTAAGATCTCTCCATTGCAAGACAGTGTTTATCCCATGCTCGTGGCACCCTCTCTGGTCGACTACAGCAGTTTGCCACTGTCACTGATATCAAATACTGGGTCTCTCAGAAGCTCGAATTAAACCCTCAAGGGTTTTATTCGAAAGAGGGGAAAGGTGGTATCCCTGAAACTAGTGCACCCATTTTTATTTCACAAGCCCATGGTGTCAGTCACCTGAGTATCCATAACACTCTACAGTTAATCAAACCTTACTTCTGCATACAAAATCTACAGCTACATGTACAATCTTACATTAACCGTTGCATCACTTGTCTGCAAACCAAACACAACAATAAACCTGCAAAACATGAACACCTAACACCACCATCCGCACCTTTCACTCACCTGCAGATAGATTTCACACACATACCTAAAACAGGAACCAAACAGTTTTACCTGCTGGTCATAGTTGACCAATTTTCTCGCTGGCCTGAGGCCTTTCCTACTACTAGGGAAGACGCAAAAACAGTAGTGAAACACCTTTGCACTGATGTCATTCCCAGATTTGGTTGCCCCCTGCAGATTAATTCAGACAATGGCCCAGCTTTTGTTAGTAAGGTATTGCAGGAATTGGTAACTCACTTACAGATAAAATGGAAGTTTCACATACCATATCACCCCCAGAGCTCAGGGGTGGTAGAAAGGATGAACCGGACCATTAAGGAAAAACTCCTTAAGGCCACGGGAGGGAATTGGGTCAAATGGCAGGATCATTTACCTGCAGTCTTAGCTGAGGTACGGATGTCCCCAAGCAAATCCACTCAACTGTCTCCTTTTGAGATTTTAATGGGTAGACCGTTCACCACTCCCTGGGTCAGGAACCCACACATAGTCACTGGTGATTTAGATTTAATCAGGGAACGATATGTACATGAATTAATCTCTGTTTTGAATGGCAACTATGGTGATGTGGCCTCTCGTTTTCCTCTTCCCTCACAGGAACCAACCCACAGCTTCAAGGTCGGAGACACAGTGTGCATCAGACAGCTGAATAAAGCAAAGAAGGGAGGCTTCCCATACGGTCCACCCACCGAAGTTGTGGCCATCACTCGTACTGCCATCCTCACAGCCCAGGAGCCCATCTGGATCCACGCATCTAGGGTAAAGCTCTGTCCAAAGAGGGGTGAAGCTGGCTGTCTAGTCCCTTCTGAAACATCTGTACCACCAGTCCAGGACATCTCAGACAACAGTTGTGCCTAAAGAGGGGTGAAGTGTTCATAAAGTCCCTTCTGTAACACCTATAGCATTCTCGACTGCCAATCCAAAGAGGGGTGAAGTTGGTCACACAGTCCCTTCTGTAACATCTATATCCACAGCACGTACCTGCTTTCTCAGCCTGTATACTAATACCATTGTTAATCAGTCAACCTGTATTGCATGGAAGGAAAAATATTGGTACCTTTATTGTTTTCATTGCTTTGTTTATACTATTCTGTTATTGTTGTTTTAAGATAGTTGTTTTCTGCATTGCTAAACATACACGCCTGCCACCCCCAACCCCTATCTCCCAGTGTGCACAATACCTACAGGTTCTACCACACCAACCTAATCGAAATGGACAACATTGTCGATACCATCCTGCTAATACCACATACAAAAATGTCCCATTCCACTCCAGAAGTTAGTCCAGTAGTAGTCATTGTTATGACTAAAGAGGGGAATTGTCAGGGAACATCACTTATTTGTGTTGCACACTTTACCTATGTACTTATTTTACATTATCTATAATGTTATGCACTGATGTATTTTTTCTGCACTCCATTCGTAATATCATTTTTTCTAAGACACTTGTAATATCAGTTACATTTTCAGTTGCTGATCTGTCTGTGTCTGAACAGGAAATAAGGTACTTTTTTCAAAGCCAAAACCGCAGCTGTTACAGAGCAGCACCCACCTACATTATTTCCTGTAAGCTGCAAAATATACATTTTTTTCTCTTCTTCATGTCTGTTCTTTTTTCATATATGTTATGCTGCATGCCAAATAAGGCCATTAGGAAATATATTACTGTATTATGCTTAGCCAATAAGATGATGTTACGCACCAGAAATGCCCACGTGTATCCATGTCTATATATTGTGCTTTTGGTCCCAGAATAAACGGAACATTTGCTAATGATAACCTGCCTGTGTGTGTTATTTTGGTAATTGTTTCCCCGGACGTCCGAGAAGGTCACTGTTTTCCTCCAAGACTCATCTTCCAATATTGCCCCGGGATAATTCCTAACATTAGGGACAGCAGATTAGGGGTTCATATGGATAATGTAGGTTGCGGCAGTGTCCGGTCGTCAGATTAGGGGTTAATAATAAAATGCAGGTGTCAGCGATAGCGGGGGCGGCAGATTAGGGGTTAATAAGTGAAAAGTTAGGGGTGTTTAGACTCGGGGTTCATGTTAGGGTGTTAGGTGTAGACTTAGAGAGTGTTTCCCCATAAGTAACAATGGGGCTGCGCTAGGAGCTGAACGCTGCTTTTTTGCAGGTGTTAGGTTGTTTTCCAGCCAGCTCAGCCCCATTGTTTCCTATGGGGATATCGTGTACGAGCACGTTTTTCCAGCTTACCGATACCGTAGGCAATGCTGGTATTGAGAGTTGAAGGGAAGCTAAATTATGCTCAACGCTCCCTTTTCTGAGCCTAACGCAGCCACTCAGACAACTCTAAATACCAGCGTTGTCTTAAGGGTGCGCTGGGAAAAAAAGCAGCGTTAGGTACGCGGGTCTTTACCGACAAAACTCCAAATCTAGCCGATTGTTTGTTTGATTTGCTGGATTATTGGATGTGTTTTCCTTAAAACCCTAGAAGGCTATGCAGGTATCGCTTGATAATAAATCCCACCCGCCTACGGTTGTTCCCAGAGTGAGGCTCATTACATGCAGTGCTGAAATCCACCGTGTTGTAAGACCATGGGCTAGACTCTAGGGTGATTTCTTTCAGCTCATCAAGAGCCTTATAATAAAGGTAATACCAACAAGTGCTCCTTTGTTGCATGATGGAACTCAATTCATATCCGTTTGGAAATATGTAAAAACCTGTGGCTTACTAAAAGAATTAAAGCAAGACAGTATATATATATATATATATATATATATATATATATATATATATATAAAAAAAAAAGCACAGACCACACAAGAAATGTTAATTAAAAAAACACACTTCAAATGAATTATGTAAAATGTTGTATAAAATCTTATGTGCCACAAAAAAGTCAACATGCTCTAAAAAACTTAAAAGTGATACACAAAAGCATGTATGTGTAAGCAGTCACGTCACTAGTGAGAGGCGGGACCTGATGCATTTTGCAACACTGTTGGTTGCATCATCAGAGGTAGAGTCCGCCCCCTTTATAGTGTTAATTTAGTCTAATTACTGGACTTACTAAGCCCTAAAAGCCATTTTTATTGATGGCATGCCCTCACCCTTGTAAGCTTAAACGTGCTCCATGTATACATCCCAAAACACACAAATTATTAGTATTAGTATTGTCTTTGTCTCTCTAAAACAGTTTCCAGTATAATTAAATCTCTAAAAGATAGATAAGTAAATTATCGTATTTAAAAAGTTTCTGTTCAAAAGACCTTATGTTTAACATTTCCATATACACATAACTTAGATTATTAATATATATAAAAGCATATTGTGGTGATGATAAAAAATAAAACGTTTAGAAGCACCAAGATTAAAAATAGAAAGGATGGTTAAATATATATATATATATATATATATATATATATATATATATATATACATACATACATATATACAGAGTCTCACAAAAGTGAGTACACCCCTCACATTTTTGTAAATATTTGATTATATCTTTTCATGTGACAACACTGAAGAAATGACACTTTGCTACAATGTAAAGTAGTGAGTGTACAGCCAGTATAACAGTGTAAATTTGCTGTCCCCTCAAAATAATAATAAGATTGCCAAGACCCTGGCACTGAGCTGCAGCACGGTGGGCAAGGCCATACAGCGGTTTCACAGGACAGGTTCCACTCAGAACAGGCCTCGCCATGGTCGACCAAAGAAGTTGAGTGCACGTGCTCAGCATCATATCCAGAGTTTGTCTTTGGGAAATAGACGTATGAGGGCTGCCAGCATTGCTGCAGAGGTTGAAGGGGTGGGGGGTCAGCCTGTTAGTGCTAGAACCATACGCTGCACGCTGCATCAAGTTGGTCTGTGTGGCTGTCGTCTCAGAAGGAAGCCTCTTCTAAAGATGATGCACAAGAACGCCTGCAAACAGTTTGCTGAAGGAAAGCAGAATAAGGACATGGATTACTGGAACCATGTCCTGTGGTCCAATGAGACCAAGATAAACTTAATTGGTTCAGATGGTGTCAAGCATGTGTGGTGGCAACCAGGTGAGGAGTACAAAGACAAGTCTGTCTTTCCTACAGTCAAGCATGGTGGTGGGAGTGTCATGGTCTGGGCCTGTATGAGTGCAGTCGGCACTGGGGAGCTACAGTTCATTGAGGGAACCATGAATGCCAACATGTACTGTGACATACTGAAGCAGAGCATGATCCCCTCCTTTCAGAGACTGGGCCACAGGGCAGTATTCCAACATGATAACAACCCCAAACACACTTCCAAGAAGACCACTGCCTTGCTAAAGAAGCTGAGGGTAAAGGTGATGGACTGACCAAGCATGTCTCCAGACCTAAACCCTTTTGAGCATCTGTGGGGCATCCTCAAACAGAAGGTGGGGAAGCACAAGGTTTCTAATATCTACCAGCTCCGTTATGTCATCATGGAGGAGAGGAAGAGGACTCCAGTGGCAACATGTGAAGCTCTGGTGAACTCCATGCCCAAGAGGGTTAAGGCAGTGCTGGAAAAAAATGGTGGCCACACAAAATATTGACACTTTGGGCCCAATTTGGACATTTCCACTTAGGGGTGTACTAACTTTTGTTGCCAACAGTTTAGACCTTAATGGCTGTGTGTTGAGTTATTTTGAGGGGACAGTAAATTTGCACTGTTATACAGGTTGTACTCTCACTACTTTACATTGTAGCAAAGTGTCATTTCTTCAGTGTTGTCAAATGAAAATATATAATAAAATATTTATAAAAATGTGAGGGGTGTACTTACTTTTGTGTGATACTATACAGGGAGTGCAGAATTATTAGGCAAGTTGTATTTTTGAGGATTAATTTTATTATTGAACAACAACCATGTTCTCAATTATCCCAAAAAACTCATTAATATCAAAGCTGAATAGTTTTGGAAGTAGTTTTTAGTTTGTTTTTAGTTATAGCTATTTTAGGGGGATATCTGTGTGTGCAGGTGACTATTACTGTGCATAATTATTAGGCAACTTAACAAAAAAAAAACAAATATATACCCATTTCAATTATTTATTTTTACTAGTGAAACCAATATAACATCTCAACATTCACAAATATACATTTCTGACATTCAAAAACAAAACAAAAACAAATCAGTGACCAATATAGCCACCTTTCTTTGCAAGGACACTCAAAAGCCTGCCATCCATGGATTCTGTCAGTGTTTTGATCTGTTCACCATCAACATTGCGTGCAGCAGCAACCACAGCCTCCCAGACACTGTTCAGAGAGGTGTACTGTTTTCCCTCCTTGTAAATCTCACATTTGATGATGGACCACAGGTTCTCAATGGGGTTCAGATCAGGTGAACAAGGAGGCCATGTCATTAGATTTTCTTCTTTTATACCCTTTCTTGCCAGCCACGCTGTGGAGTACTTGGACGCGTGTGATGGAGCATTGTCCTGCATGAAAATCATGTTTTTCTTGAAGGATGCAAGCTTCTTTCTGTACCACTGCTTGAAGAAGGTGTCTTCCAGAAACTGGCAGTAGGACTGGGAGTTGAGCTTGACTCCATCCTCAACCCGAAAAGGCCCCACAAGCTCATCTTTGATGATACCAGCCCAAATCAGTACTCCACCTCCACCTTGCTGGCGGGAGTCGGACTGGAGCTCTCTGCCCTTTACCAATCCAGCCACGGGCCCATCCATCTGGCCCATCAAGACTCACTCTCATTTCATCAGTCCATAAAACCTTAGAAAAATCAGTCTTGAGATATTTCTTGGCCCAGTCTTGACGTTTCAGCTTGTGTGTCTTGTTCAGTGGTGGTCGTCTTTCAGCCTTTCTTACCTTGGCCATGTCTCTGAGTATTGCACACCTTGTGCTTTTGGGCACTCCAGTGATGTTGCAGCTCTGAAATATGGCCAAACTGGTGGCAAGTGGCATCTTGGCAGCTGCACGCTTGACTTTTCTCAGTTCATGGGCAGTTATTTTGCGCATTGGTTTTTCCACACGCTTCTTGCGAACCTGTTGACTATTTTGAATGAAACGCTTGATTGTTGGATGATCACGCTTCAGAAGCTTTGCAATTTTAAGAGTGCTGCATCCCTCTGCAAGATATCTCACTATTTTTTACTTTTCTGAGCCTGTCAAGTCCTTCTTTTGACCCATTTTGCCAAAGGAAAGGAAGTTGCCTAATAATTATGCACACCTGATATAGGGTGTTGATGTCATTAGACCACACCCCTTCTCATTACAGAGATGCACATCACCTAATATGCTTAATTGGTAGTAGGCTTTCGAGCCTATACAGCTTGGAGTAAGACAACATGCATAAAGAGGATGATGTGGTCAAAATACTCATTTGCCTAATAATTCTGCACACAGTGTATATATATATATATATATATATATATATCACAAATATCTATAAAAAGGAGAGGTACATAATATAAAGCAGAATAAAAAAGGTTATATATAGTAAAACCAGAAAAGCTTAAAAAGGTTCAGATATTTAAAGCTATTTTTTATTTTATATATATCTGACCAGAGACAGCTAGATCCATATCCCTGATGTACTACAAAAGAGAAGCTAAATCTATATCCTTGTTTAGACCATAAGGCTCTAGAGTATTCATAGCATAAATCTAGTATGTCTCTTGTTTTCTCAATTCCTAAGCCTGCTGTCCCCTCTTTTCCCAATATTCACCTGTTCAATAGCTTTAATTAAAATGGGATTTTCCTTATGATTTTGAGTGCTAACAATGATGAATCTGTCAGGCCAATTTTCAGCTTTGTGCTCTACTGTTGATAACAATACTTTAGGGGGCGCTATGGAGTTCTAAAAAAATCAAGCTGTTATAAGCTGAAAAGTGAAGTGATATAGATGAATAGGAATGATATAATAAATGAGAATAATATAATAAAAAAAAACCTCAAATTAATCTAAGGAATAAGGGGGAATAAGTTACCAATTGACAATTTAAACCATTAATAAGCATAAAACAATTCTTATATTGTAAACATACAGTGGATACAAAAAGTCTACCCACCCCTGTTAAAATGTCAGGTTTCTGTGATGTAAAAAAAATGAGACAAAGATCAATTATTTCAGAACTTTTTCCACCTTTAATGTGACCTATAAACTGTACAACTCAATTGAAAAACTAACTGAAATCTTTTAGGTAAAGGGAAATAAAAATAAAAAAATAAAATAATATGGTTGCATAAGTGTGAACACCCTTAAACTAATACTTTATTGAAGCACCTTTTGATTTTATTACAGCACTCAGTCTTTTTGGGTATGATTTTTTCAGCATGGCTTATCTTGACTTGGCAAGATTTGCCCACTCTTCTTTGCAAAAACACTCTAAATCTGTCAAAATGCAAGGGCATCTCCTGTGCACAGCCCTCTTCAGATAACCCCACAGATTTTGAATTGGATTCAGGTCTGGGCTCTGGCTGGGCCATCCCAAAACTTTAATCTTCTTCTGGTGAAGCCATTCCTTTGTTGATTTGGATGTATGCTTTGGGTCTCATTTCATACTGAAAGATGAAGTTCCTCTTCATGTTCAGTTTTCTAGCAGAAGCCTGAAGGTTTTGTGCCAATATTGTCAATATATGGAACTGTTCATTATTTCCTCTACCTTGACTAAGGCCCCAGTTCCAGCTGAAGAAAAACAGCCACAAAGCATGATGCTGAGTGCTGACACCACCATGCTTCACTGTGGGTATGGTGTTCTTTTGGTGATATGCAGTGTTGTTTTTGCGCCAAATATATCTTTTGGAATTATGGCCAAAAAGTTCAACTTTGGTTTCATCAGACCGGAACACCTTTTGCAACATGCTTTTGGGAAACTTCAGATGTGTTTTTGCAAAATTTAGCCTGGCTTGGATGTTTTTTTTTTTGTAAGAAAAGGCTTCCATCTTGCCACTCTACCCCATAGCCCAGACATATGAAGAATACGGGCGATTGTTGTCACATGTACCACACAGCCAGTACTTGTCAGATATTGCTGCAGCTCCTTTAATGTTGCTGTAGGCCTCTTGGCAGCCTCCCAGACCAGTTTTCTTCTCGTCTTTTCATCAATTTTGGATGGACATCCAGTTCTTGGTAATGTCACTGTTGCACCATATTTTCTTCACTTGATGATGACTATATTCCCTGTGTTCCATAGTATATCTAATGCCTTGGAATTTTTTTTTACCTGTCATGATCCAGTCTAGAATTGAACCTGGGACCTGTTTCTATTTCTGCTGCTGTTCTTTCCTAGCCTGTTGTCTTACCTATTTGCCTCCAGGTGGCTTGATCACAGGCTAAGAATATTGGGTTTTTCTGTTTGCTGCAACTTTGGCTCTCTGGCTCCACCTGCTTACCAGCTGAAACATATCATATAATCAGCAGCCTGCTATATTTTGGAGGTTTGCTTGCAGTTCTGGGCCTTGACATTGAGTGTTATACTCTGACAGACCCTCTGGTCCTGTTTCCTGAGTGAAATACAGATTTGTTTGGATTACCTGGTGCCTGATTTCTGCTTCATTTAGAGACTGCTCTTACTGATTTTCCCTTGGCGCTGTGTTCCGTTTCTGGACTGATATTCTGGCAATTGATCTTGGCTAATCCGCTTATATTTCCTAAGGACTGACTCAGTTACTTTTGCTTGCTTGTTACCTGTTACTACAGAGTTCCAGTTTGCAGTTTATGCAAGTTTCCAGCCTGTTATTACAAAGATCTGCATTCCTGCCTGTTATTACATAGTTAGAGTCTACAGCATATGCAAGTATCCTGCCTGTTATTACAAAGACCGCATTCCTGCCTGTTATTACAGAGTTCCAGTCTACAGCATATGCAAGTATCCAGCCTGTTATTACAGAGTTCCAGTCTACAGCATATGCAAGTATCCTGCCTGTTATTACAAAGATCTGCATTCCTGCCTGTTACTACAGAGTTCCAGTCTACAGCATATGCAAGTATCCTGCCTGTTATTACAAAGATCTGCATTCCTGCCTGTTATTACAGAGTTCCAGTCTACAGCATATGCAAGTATCCTGCCTGTTATTACAAGGATCTGCATTCCTGCCTGTTACTACAGAGTTCCAGTCTACACCATATGGTTCCAGTCTACAGCCTATAGTTCCAGTTTACAGCATATGCAAGTATCCTGCCTGTTATTACAAAGAACTGCATTCCTGCCTGATACTACAGAGTTCCAGTCTACAGCCTATAGACTTTGCCTTATCTAATTTGCATATCTCTGTATTGCTAATGATCCTATCAATAAAGCCATCACCTTTATTTCCTAAAACCTTGTACCTGTTTAATTATGCCAAAAGGGAAAGACTCACACAGACAAAACACAACTTTAACCCCAGAACCTGACACCTCTGCACAACAGCTCCCAACTCCTGAACCTGCTCCCTTGCAGAGTATGACAGAATGTCAAGGCCATACATCAGAGCTTGCAGAGGTGATCCATTCTTTGACTGAAGTGTCAGAGAGAATTTTGTCTGTGGACTCTCATCTACTACAACTTAACCAAATTCTAAAATCCCTTCCGGATGCATTGAAGTTACCTATCCAAGATTTCACTGCAGGATTCCAGACTTTACAGGATAGCCTGAAAGACTTTATCAATAAAAAAAATTCTGGGTTGGGCACTCCTACTCCTGTGTCCACTACCCCAAAGACTGTATCCTTACCAATCCAAAGGAGGATATCAACCCCTCTTACCACTCATGAAATGTCCAGAAGGAGAACCAATGGCTTATGTTTCTATTGTGGAGCTACTGGGCATGTAATATCTTTTTGTCCAGTGAGACCCCCTAAGAAGTCTGTTCCGGGGTCTCCACCTCTAAATCCTGAGTCATCAAATGGACAGGCTACAGAGAGGAAGTCAAACTTTAATCCCACGTTGGATTCCTCTGGCAATGAGCTCTGCATGGGTTCTATTTTACATCCCCAATTTGATCAGCCTAGGACTGCACCTTCCAAAGACTCTGATTCCTGTGAAGTACTTACATGTCATACACAGAATCCTAGTACTACTAATCCAGAGACTTGCCTACCAAATGCAGCTACATTCTTATCTTTGTGCATTTCAGAAGAAATGTCTAACTATTCTACCATTGAAGATGATACTGATTCTGACACTGAAGGGACGGTGCTTCAAACTGCTGTTCAGAAACATGGTCCTTTACCTCCTCTTCCTCAGATCCACCTCTTCACAACCCACAAGCCTAGAACTGCACAGAAACCAAAGATCCATCCTGTTGGGGCCCTCTATACTAATTTCAGTCCCCAGAATCCTCTTCTGGAGAGCCCTTCAAAAAAGATAATACCCCCTGATTGTACATATGCCTCTGATGGCACTCTGGTACACATCAAATATCTGGAGTTATACGAGAATGCTAAGTCCGCCCAGAGGTCGTCCTTGAGGAGGGGGTACTGTCATGATCCAGTCTAGAATTGAACCTGGGACCTGTTTCTATTTCTGCTGCTGTTCTTTCCCAGCTTGTTGTCTTACCTCTTTGCCTCCAGATGGCTTGATCACAGGCTAAGAATATTGGGTTTTTCTGTTTGCTGCAACTTTGGCTCTCTGGCTCCACCTGCTTACCAGCTGAAACAAATCATATAATCAGCAGCCTGCTATATTTGGGAGGTTTGCTTGCAGTTCTGGGCCTTGACATTGAGTGTTATACTTTGACAGACCCTCTGGTCCTGTTTCCTGAGTGAAATACAGATTTGTTTGGATTACCTGGTGCCTGATTTCTGCTTCATTTACAGACTGCTCTTCTTGATTTTCCCCTGGCACTGTGTTCCGTTTCTGGACTGATATTCTGGCAATTGATCTTGGCTAATCCGCTTATATTTCCTAAGGACTGACTCAGTTACTTTTGCTTGCTTGTTACCTGTTACTACAGAGTTCCAGTTTGCAGTTTATGCAAGTGTCCTGTCTGATATTACAGAGTTCTAGTTTACAGCATATGCAAGTATCCAGCCTGTTATTACAAAGATCTGCATTCCTGCCTGTTATTACATAGTTAGAGTCTACAGCATATGCAAGTATCCTGCCTATTATTACAAAGATCTGCATTCCTGCCTGTTATTAGAGAGTTCCAGTCTACAGCATATGCAAGTATCCAGCCTGTTATTACAAAGGTCTGCATTCCTGCCTGTTATTACAGAGTTCCAGTCTACAGCATATGCAAGTATCCTGCCTGTTATTACAAAGATCTGCATTCCTGCCTGTTACTACAGAGTTCCAGTCTACAGCATATGCAAGTATCCTGCCTGTTATTACAAAGATCTGCATTCCTGCCTGTTATTACAGAGTTCCAGTCTACAGCATATGCAAGTATCCTGTCTGTTATTACAAGGATCTGCATTCCTGCCTGTTACTACAGAGTTCCAGTCTACAGCATATGCAAGTATCCTGCCTCTTATTACAAAGATCTGCATTCCTGCCTGTTATTACAGAGTTCCAGTCTACAGCATATGCAAGTATCCTGTCTGTTATTACAAGGATCTGCATTCCTGCCTGTTACTACAGAGTTTCAGTCTACAGCATATGCAAGTAGCCTGCCTGTTATTACAAAGAACTGCATTCCTGCCTGTTATTACAGAGTTCCAGTCTACAGCATATGCAAGTATCCTGCCTGTTATTACAAGGACCTGCATTCCTGCCTGTTACTACAGAGTTCCAGTCTACACCATATGGTTCCAGTTTACAGCATATGGAAGTATCCTGTCTGTTATTACAAGGATCTGCATTCCTGCCTGTTACTACAGAGTTTCAGTCTACAGCATATGCAAGTATCCTGCCTGTTATTACAAAGATCTGCATTCCTGCCTGTTATTACAGAGTTCCAGTCTACAGCATATGCAAGTATCCTGCCTGTTATTACAAATATCTGCATTCCTGCCTGATACTACAGAGTTCCAGTCTACAGCCTATAAACTTTGCCTTATCTAATTTGCATATCTCTGCATTGCTAATTATCCTATCAATAAAGCCATCACCTTTATTTCCTAAAACCTTGTACCTGTTTAATTATGCCAAAAATGTAAGACTCACGCAGACAAAACACAACTTTAACCCCAGAACCTGACACCTCTGCACAACAGCTCCCAACTCCTGAACCTGCTCCCTTGCAGAGTATCACAGTACCCTTCTCCTGACTGATACCTTTTAACAATGAGATCCCTCTGATGCTTTAGAAGCTCTCTGGCGACCATGGCTTTTGCTGTAGGATGCGACTAACAAAATGTCAGGAAAGACCTACTAGAACAGCTGAACTTTATTTGGGGTTAATCAGAGGCACTTTAAATGATGGCAGGTGTATGCTGACTCCTATTTAACATGATTTTGAATGTGATTGCTTAATTCTGAACACAGCTAATCCCCAGTTATAAAAGGGTGTTCACACTTATGTAACCATATTATTTTAGTTTTTTAGTTTTATTCCCCTTTACCTAAAAGATTTCTGTTTGTTTTTCAATTGAGTTGTACAGTTTATAGGTCACATTAAAGGTGGAAAAAGTTCTGAAATAATTTATCTTTGAAACCTGACATTTTAACAGGGGTGTGTAGACTTTTTATATCCACTGTATGTATAGAACGGTTAGTTCAAAGTCTTATCTGTACAAGAGTCCAAAAATAATCCGTGGTTCTTAGATAGACTCCTCATAGGGTCCTTCCCTAGTCTGAGAACTTTCTGATGCCGGGTGCTCCTTGTGTAGATAGCACTGAAAACTCCAATAAACTTCTGTGAAAAAAAATCCCTGCTGGAAAAAGGGTATTGAATTTGTATATCCAATAGGTCTCCCTCTGTCTGAGATTTGTGAGCCTATTGGTACCCTGTTTAACTAGTATTCTTTCCAACGGGGTTATATGAAAACTACACTTGGACCCCTGCTGGCAATTGGCATGATGTCTGGATACACTATGTTTGTTACTTCTTTTAATAGTATTCCTATAGTGCTCCCCCCATCTGTTTCTCACTTTGCCTATGGTGCTGCCCAAATACTGACTCTCACATTTGCATGTAAGCAGGTAAATAACATAGTTTGAACTACAATTAAGCCTTTCTTTTAGCTGATATGTGTACCCCAAACTACTGGAGGTAACACTGGTTGTTCCATGTGTAATGAATTTGCATATGGTACATCTTTTAATTCCACATCTAAAAGCTCCCTTCATTTTAAGATTTTTATTATTAACTGTTTTTTTTTATTTATTTCTCTCTTATTCAACACTATTTTTCTTGGGGCTAATTTTTTTTTAATCGTGGGAGCTCTTCGAAAGGTGATTTTAGGTCTATGTTCTACTATTTTTTTAAGGATGGGATCTTTTTTGAGTAGATACCAGTGTTTGTTTTATTATTTAGTTCACAACATTAGGAGTGATCGAGAGGTGAATCCCTGCTCTGTGAATCAGTGAGCTGGGATACTGAGAGTTCCCAGAATGCCCTAATCAGCACAATTGGGTTCTGCCATACTTGTGAGTATGTTTCTATAAGTATGCATTAACCTTATATATCACCAGTGTTACATGAAGAGGCGCTCTTGTTTGTGATTTCTTTCACAAAAGTTTTTATTGCAGTTTTCAGCTTTGCCCAACAACTGGTCATTTAATGGTGAGACAGAGACCTGGAGAGGCCTACAAGCCAAAGTGTTTCACACCCACTGTGAAATTTGGTGGAGGAGTGGTGATGATCTGGGGGTGCTTCCGCAATGCTGGAATCGGGCATTAACATATTTGTTAAGGATGCATAAATCAAACCACGTACAAGGTTATCCTGGAAGAAAAATTGCTTCCTTCTGCTCTGTTAATGTTCCCAAACTCTGAGAATAGTTTTTTTTCCCAGCAGGACAATGCTTTATTGCACACAGCCAGGTTACTCAAGGTGTGGATGGAGGACCACCAGATCAAGACACTGGCATGGCCAGTCCAATCTCCACCACTGCACCCCATTGAAAACATCTGGAGTGTGATCAAGAGGAAGATGAATGGTCACAAGCCATCAAACAAAGCCGAGCTGCTTGAATTTTTGCACCAGGAGTGTCATTAAGTCACCCAAAGACTGGTGGAGAATATGCCAAGACACATTAAAGCTGTGATTTATAAACAGGGTTATTCCACCAATTTTCTGAACTCTTGCTAAGTTAAAGGGCCATAATACCCAAATGTTGAAACACTTGAAAGTGCTGCAGCATAGCTGTAAAAAGCTGACTAAAAAATATCACCTGAACATCACTGTAAAAAAGAAAGATATTTTACCTCAAAAGTTCCTCAGTAGCCACATCCCATTGTAAAGGACTTCTAAGCAGCATATCAGTATGCCTGTCCCGAGACAGCTAAGGGGTCGAGCCTCGTGCACTCTGTTATTTCCCCATTCAGTTTAAAGGAAGTTTACTATGAAATCCCATGAGAGTTAAGTGAAATCTCATGAGATCACAGTAAAAGAGTTCATGACCTCAGCACTGTTGATGCTGATTGGCTGCAGTTAATTTCTTCATTTTTTACCTGCAGCTGGGAGCAGCTGAGTATAACTTTTTACACAGAACTTACTCTGCTGAGCTGAGGAGATTGTGAGGTAAAATATCTTCCTTTTTTACATAGAGAAGCTCAGGTGATATTTTGCTGTCAGCTTATACTGCATCAGTTTCAAGTGATTTAGCATGTGAGTATTATGTCCCTTTAAAACATTAGTATTGTGTTGTTCAAGGTCTTTTTTTTTATTTTGACCAGTTGTCATTTTCTGCAAATAAAGGCTGTAAATGACAATCGCCTAGATTACGAGTTTTGTGCTATAGAGGGTGCAAAACGAACACAACAAAAGTTGCGTTATTTCAACCTCCATAGCGCTGCCATTACAAGTTTCTGAAAAGCCGCCTTGTGCGTGCAATATGGTGGCGATACGCTCCATACCGCACAAAATCCAAGTGCTGAGAATACATGCTTGTGCACGCTTTCCCTATAGACATCAATTGGGAGAGTGTGTTAGAAAAAAACACCTGAATCGCGTAATGAAAAGCTCTGTAACACAGCCCCATTGATGTCTATGGGGGGAAAAAAGGTACGTTTAAACCTAACACCCTGACATAAACCCCAAGTCTAAACACCCCTAATCTGCTGCCCCCGACATTGCCGACATCAAAATAAAGTTATTAACCCCTAAACCTCTGGCCTCCCAAATTACCGCCACTAAATAAACCTATTAACTCCTAAACCACCAGCCCCCCACATCGCAAAAAATAAACTATTAACCCCTAAACCTAACAACCATTTCCCCCACTAATAAAAGTTATTAACCCCTATTCTGTCGCTCCCCGACATTGCCGACATTATAATAAAGTTATTAACCCCTATTCTCCCACACCCCAACATCGCTGACACTATAATAAAGCTATTAACCTCTATTCCGACGCTCCCCGACATCGCCGCCACTAAATAAAGTTATTAACCCCCTAAACCTCTGGCCTCCCAAATTACTGCCACTAAATAAACCTATTAACCCTAAACCGCCAGCCCCCCACATCGCAAAAACTATTAACCTCTAAACCTAACAACCCCCTAACTTTAAATTAAAATTACAATATCACTATCTAAAAAATAAATAAAAACTTACCGTTTATTTAGTGGCGGTGATGTGGGAGGCCAGAGGTTTTGGGGTTTATAACTTTATTATAGTGTTGGCGAGTTGGTGCGGAGGAATAGGGGTTAATACATTTATTGTAGTGGTGGCGATGTTGGGGTGCAGAGGAATAGGGGTTAATAACTTTTTTATAATGGTGGCGATGTCGGGGAGCGGAGGAATAGGGGTTAATAACTTTAATTAGTGGCGGCGATGTCGGGAGCGGCAGATTAGGGGTTAGTGTTTGCGTTGCGAGAGGGCAGCGGAATAAGGGTTAATAGGTAGTTTATAGGTGTTAGTGTACTTTGTAACAGTTTAGTTATGAGTTTTGTGAAACATTTTTGTTGCGCAAAACTCATAACTACTGCTTTCAGATAGCGGAACGGCTGGAACAAAAGCATTTTAGCCTCACTGCACAACTTGTAATACCGGCACTATGGAAATCCCACGCAAAAACATAATTTTTTTGAGTGCGGGATTGAGGTTGCGTTACAGGCTAAGATGCTTGGGGTACAGCTATACCGACTAGACTCGTAATGGCTGTGTTACGGTTTGTATGCTGAAATGGCCATTTTTTCTGCGTTTAAACCGTAACGCAAAACTCATAATCTAGGTGTTTATTTTTTATTTGGAATTTGGGAGAAATGTTGTCAGTAGTTTATAGAATAATACAAAAATGTTCATTTTACTCAAACACATACCTATAAGTAGTAAACCAGAGAAACTGTACATTTTTAAGTGGTCTCTTATTTTTTCCAGAGCAGTATACAATGTTTGTTAATGATAAATTCCAGGAACTGTATTTGTTTCTATTAGAAATTTCCAAACTTGAATGACAAAAATAAGAACTAATGAAAATAAAAGGATAACAAAACAACAAGGTACAAAGATACAGACTGCAGATCATGAGGGCTCCTTCCTCCTAACCTACTAGCCTTAGGTATCTATTTTTGTATATTTCAAGGTAGGGGCTCAAAAAATCATAAGTTTTCCAAGCACCTTCTGTCTCCCTTTCTTTACATGATTGCGGGGGGGGGGGGGTAGGGGGAACGTACTGCACATACTTGATTAGGCAAACCATATTGGATAGCAACATTTCAGGGAACCTGCTAAAGTGGTACTATACATTGAGATCTAAGTACCATTATATTCTTCCCAATAAAATTAATTTTAAAATAATTTATTTCATACTATTTTTCCACATTGTTTGGTGTGTGTGTGGATTCCCAAGCTCTCGCCCTATTAAGTGCAATCTTAAAGGGACAGTCAACACCAGAATTTTTTTTTGTTTAAAGAGAAAGATAATCCCTTTATTACCTATTATAACCAACACAGTTATAATAATACACATTTTACCTCTGTGATTACCTTGTATCTAAGCCTCTGCAGACTGCCCCCTTATTTCAGTTCTATTGACAGACTTGCATTTTAGACAATCCATGGCTCATCCCTAGGTAAATTTACGTGCGTGAACTCAATGTTATCTATATGAAACACATGAACTAATGCCCTCTAGTGGTGAAAATGGTCAAAATACTAAGAAATTAGCATATAAACCTCCTAGGTTTAGCTTTCAACTAAGAATAGCAAGAGAACAAAACAAAATTGGTGATAAAAGTAAGTTGGAAAGTTGTTTAAAATTACATGCCCTATTTAAATCATGAAAGTTTTTTTTTGGACTTGACTATCCCTTTAAATAGTGTTGATTTAAACTTGCAGGTTATATTTGGTTTATGATTAAGTAATGCATGTAGGTTGTAGTGTAAAAGAATTTCCGAAGAGGTAACGTGCAAAAGTTTCAATCTCCAACTAAAATTTTGTAACTCAGTGCAGTGCCACCATATGTATAAAAGAGCCTTCATCTCCACATCCCCTCGATAATGACAAATTCTTAAAATTTTGTTTCTAGAGAAATAAATTTTTTTCTTTAATAAAATATTTGTCTAATGCTATTTAGAGGTTTAACACTGGCAATATAATTGGTATTTTAACACTTTAATTTTGGCTTGGTCAGTATGATTTGTACATAAGGTATTTATCACTTCTGTCAACATCCTATTGATTATCTTTGTTACAAACAAAGACACCATGGATAAAAAAAACTTGCTTTTCATGAAAGCGTGTTATTGTATTGCTGCTAATACAAACAATTCATTTGACAGGTGTCATAGAAAGCATTTATCTTCTAAAGCTCAACTCAGCCAAGCTGAATATAGAAGCAAAATATGTAAATACAAGCACAGATAAAGCTAGTTTGTTACTATACCGCTTTAGATTTGATATATGGCTTTTGGGAAATAGTAATATGGGCCTTAACCTGCTTCCTTATATATGTTCACTAATATACATATTGATATAGATATTTTTTCAAGACGTGTGTGTATACACACATGTACACATGCAGAGACACATGTATCGCAGTACTCCCAATTCCTAATGTTTCAATACAGTGCAAGGTCCAGGATAAATAGCATATAAAACACCTACCTGCACACATGATACTGAATCTCAAACTAAAAGTGAAATGAATATTACAAACCTACCTATGGGTTATTTGTACATGACATGGATTCAGCAAAATGCTGGAAACATTGCTTAGAGATTCTGGTCCATGTTGACATGATAGCATCATGCAGTTGCTGCGGATTTGTCAGCTGCACATTCATGATGTGAATCTCCCATTCCACAACATCCCTAAGGGGTGATCTACTGTACTGAGATATGGTGACTGTGGAGGCCATTTGAGTACACTAAACTCATTGTTTTGTTTAGACATGTGCACCGCTAAAAAATTCGGTTCGTTTTCGGTTCGGATCGATTCGGACTTTTAGAATTTCGTTTCGGATCGAATCTGATTCGGCAAAATTTGAATAAATTCGTTTCGGATTTATTCGGATCCGAATAAATTCGTTTCGGATTTATTCGGATTCGGCTGAATTCGGTTCTATTCCGTTCCGAAATTCGGTATGTTTTTACTACACTAACACCCATTTAGTACACTAAGTCACTAACACCCATAAACTACCTATGAACCACTAAACCGAGGCCCCCCCACATCGCAAACCCTATAATAACATTATTTAACCCCTAATCTGCCGATCGGATATCGCCGCCGCCTACATTATAGCTATTAACCCCTAATCTGCTGTCCCTAACACCGCCGACCCCTACATTATAGTTATTAACCCCTAATCTGCCTCCCCCAACGTCGCCCCAATCTAACTATAAGTATTAACCCCTAATCTGCCGACCCGATATCGCCGCCGCCTACATTATAGCTATTAACCCCTAATCTGCTGTCCCTAACACCGCCGACCCCTACATTATAGTTATTAACCCCTAATCTGCCTCCCCCAACGTCGCCGCAATCTAACTACAAGTATTAACCCCTAATCTGCCGACCCGATATCGCCGCCGCCTACATTATAGCTATTAACCCCTAATCTGCTGTCCCTAACACCGCCGACCCCTACATTATAGTTATTAACCCCTAATCTGCCTCCCCCCAACGTCGCCGCAATCTAACTACAAGTATTAACCCCTAATCTGCCGACCCGATATCGCCGCCGCCTACATTATAGCTATTAACCCCTAATCTGCTGTCCCTAACACCGCCGACCCCTACATTATAGTTATTAACCCCTAATCTGCCTCCCCCCAACGTCGCCGCAATCTAACTACAAGTATTAACCCCTAATCTGCCGACCGCAAATCGCCGCCACTATAATAAATGTATTAACCCCTAAACCGCCGCACTTCTGCCTCGCAAACACTATAATACATTTTATTAACCCCTAATCTGCCCGCCCTAACATCGCCGCCACCTACCTACAATTATTAACCCCTAATCTCCCGCCCCCATCGTCGCCGCTACTATAATAAGGTTATTAACCCCTAAACCTAAGTCTAACCCTAACCCTAACACCCCCTAACTTAAATATAATTTAAATAAAACGAAATAAATTTACTATAGTTAAATAAATGAATCCTATTTAAAACTAAAGACTTACCTGTAAAATAAACCCTAAGATAGCTGCAATATAACTAATAGTTACATTGTAGCTATTTTAGGATTTATTTTTATTTTACAGGCAACTTTGTATTTATTTTAACTAGGTACAATAGTTATTAAATAGTTAATAACTATTTAATAACTACCTAGCTAAAATAAATACAAATTTACCTGTAAAATAAATCCTAACCTAAGTTACACTAACACCTAACACTACACTATCATTAAATTAACTAAATAAATGAATCATATTTAAAACAAAATACTTACCTGTAAAATAAACCCTAATATAGCTGCAATATAACTAATAGTTACATTGTAGCTATTTTAGCATTTATATTTATTTTACAGGCAACTTTGTATTTATTTTAACTAGGTACAAAAGCTATTAAATAGTTATTGACTAATTAATAGCTACCTAGTTAAAATAATTACAAAATTACCTGTAAAATAAATCCTAACCTAAGTTACAATTAAACCTAATTAACTACAAGTACCTACAATTATCTACAATTAAATAAACTAAAGTACAAAACCCCCCCACTAAATTACAAAAAAAAACAAACACTAAATTACAAAAAATAAAAAAATATTACAAGAATTTTAAACTAATTACACCTAATCTAAGCCCCCTAATAAAATAACAAAGCCCCCCAAAATAAAAAAATGCCCTACCCTATACTAAATTACAAAAGTAATCAGCTCTATTACCTTACCAGCCCTGAACAGGGCCTTTTGCGGGGGCATGCCCCATAGAAAACAGCTCTTTTGCCTGTAAAAAAAAACACAATACCCCCCCCCACATTACAACCCACCACCCACATACCCCTACTCTAACCCAAACCCCCCTTAAATAAACCTAACACTACCCCCCTGAAGATCTCTCTACCGTGTCTTCACCCAGCGGGCCGAAGTCTTCATCCGATCGGGCAGAAGAGGACATCCAGACCGGCAGAAGTCTTCATCCAAGCGGGGCAAGAAGAGGTCTTCCATCCATCAGAAGTCTTGATCCAGGCGGCATCTTCTCTGTTCATCCATCCGGAGCGGAGCGGCAGCATCCTGAAGACATCCCACGCAGAGCATCCTCTTCTTTCTTGATCCGACGACTAGGTGACTGTACCTTTAAGTGACGTCATCCAAGATGGCGTCCCTTGAATTCCGATTGGCTGATAGGATTCTATCAGCCAATCGGAATTAAGGTAGGAAAAATCTGATTGGCTGATTGAATCAGCCAATCAGATTCAAGTTCAATCCGATTGGCTGATCCAATCAGCCAATCAGATTGAGCTCGCATTCTATTGGCTGATCGGAACAGCCAATAGAATGCGAGGTCAATCTGATTGGCTGATTCCATCAGCCAATCGGATTGAACTTGAATCTGATTGGCTGATTAAATCAGCCAATCAGATTTTTCCTACCTTAATTCCGATTGGCTGATAGAATCCTATCAGCCAATCGGAATTCAAGGGACGCCATCTTGGATGACGTCACTTAAAGGTACAGTCACCTAGTCGTCGGATCAAGAAAGAAGAGGATGCTCTGCGTGGGATGTCTTCAGGATGCTGCCGCTCCGCTCCGGATGGATGAACAGAGAAGATGCCGCCTGGATCAAGACTTCTGATGGATGGAAGACCTCTTCTTGCCCCGCTTGGATGAAGACTTCTGCCGGTCTGGATGTCCTCTTCTGCCCGATCGGATGAAGACTTCGGCCCGCTGGGTGAAGACACGGTAGAGAGATCTTCAGGGGGGTAGTGTTAGGTTTATTTAAGGGGGGTTTGGGTTAGAGTAGGGGTATGTGGGTGGTGGGTTGTAATGTGGGGGGGGTATTGTGTTTTTTTTTACAGGCAAAAGAGCTGTTTTCTATGGGGCATGCCCCCGCAAAAGGCCCTGTTCAGGGCTGGTAAGGTAATAGAGCTGATTACTTTTGTAATTTAGTATAGGGTAGGGCATTTTTTTATTTTGGGGGGCTTTGTTATTTTATTAGGGGGCTTAGATTAGGTGTAATTAGTTTAAAATTCTTGTAATTTTTTTTATTTTTTGTAATTTAGTGTGTTTTTTTTGTACTTTAGTTTAGTTTATTTCATTGTATTTAATTGTAGGTACTTGTAGTTAATTTATTTAATGATAGTGTAGAGTTAGGTTTAATAGTAACTTAGGTTAGGATTTATTTTACAGGTAATTTTGTAATTATTTTAACTAGGTAGCTATTAAACAGTAAATATCTATTTAATAGCTATTGTACCTAGTTAAAATAAATACAAAGTTGCCTGTAAAATAAATATAAATGCTAAAATAGCTACAATGTAACTATTAGTTATATTGTAGCTATATTAGGGTTTATTTTACAGGTAAGTATTTAGTTTTATATAGGATTAATTTATTTAGTTAATTTAATGATAGTGTAGTGTTAGGTGTAATTGTAACTTAGGTTAGGGTTTATTTTACAGGTAAATTTGTATTTATTTTAGCTAGGTAGTTATTAACTATTTAATAGCTATTGTACCTAGTTAAAATAAATACAAAGTTGCCTGTAAAATAAATATAAATCCTAAAATAGCTACAATGTAACTATTAGTTATATTGTAGCTATATTAATAGCTAGTAGGGGGCTTAGATTAGGTGTAATTAGTTTAAAATTATTGTAATATTTTATTATTTTTGCTAATTTAGTGTTTGTTTGTTTTTTTGTACTTTTCTGATGGATGGAAGACCTCTTCTTGCCCCGCTTGGATGAAGACTTCTGCCAGTCTGGATGTCCTCTTCTGCCCCATCGGATGAAGACTTCGGCCCGGCTGGGTGAACACGACTCAAGGTAGGGAGATCTTCAGGGGGGTAGTGTTAGGTTTATTTAAGGGGGGTTTGGGTTAGAGTAGGGGTATGTGGGTGGTGGGTTGTAATGTGGGGGGAGGGATTGTGTTTTTTTTTTACAGGCAAAAGAGCTGTTTTCTTTGGGGCATGCCCCGCAAAGGGCCCTGTTCAGGGCTGGTAAGGTAATAGAGCTGTTAACTTTTGTAATTTAGTATAGGTTAGGGCATTTTTTTTATTTTGGGGGGCTTTGTTATTTTATTAGGGGGCTTAGATTAGGTGTAATTAGTTTAAAATTCTTGTAATATTTTTTTATTTTTTGTAATTTAGTGGGGGGGGGTTTGTACTTTAGTTTAGTTTTTTTAATTGCATTTAATTGTAGGTACTTGTAGTTAATTTATTTAATGATAGTGTAGTGTTAGGTTTAATTGTAACTTAGGTTAGGATTTATTTTACAGGTAATTTTGTAATTATTTTAACTAGGTAGCTATTAAATAGTCAATATCTATTTAATAGCTATTGAACCTAGTTAAAATGAATACAAAGTTGCCTGTACAATAAATATAAATGCTAAAATAGCTACAATGTAACTATTAGTTATATTGCAGCTATATTAGGGTTTATTTTACAGGTAAGTCTTTAGTTTTATATAGGATTCATTTATTTAGTTAATTTAATGATAGTGTAGTGTTAGGTGTAATTGTAACTTAGGTTATGATTTATTTTACAGGTAAATTTGTATTTATTTTAGCTAGGTAGTTATTAAATAGTTATTAACTATTTAATAACTATTGTACCTAGTTAAAATAAATACAAAGTTGCCTGTAAAATACATATAAATCCTAAAATAGCTACAATGTAACTATTAGTTATATTGAAGCTATATTAATAGCTAGTAGGGGGCTTAGATTAGGTGTAATTAGTTTAAAATTATTGTAATATTTTATTATTTTTTGTAATTTAGTGTTTGTTTGTATTTTGGTACTTGTATGATGGATGGAAGACCTCTTCTTGCCCCGCTTGGATGAAGACTTCTGCCGGTCTGGATGTCCTCTTCTGCCCCATCGGATGAAGACTTCGGCCCGGCTGGGTGAACACGACTCAAGGTAGGGAGATCTTCAGGGGGGTAGTGTTAGGTTTATTTAAGGGGGGTTTGGGTTAGAGTAGGGGTATGTGGGTGGTGGGTTGTAATGTGGGGGGGGATTGTGTTTTTTTTTTTACAGGCAAAAGAGCTGTTTTCTTTGGGGCATGCCCCCGCAAAGGGCCCTGTTCAGGGCTGGTAAGGTAATAGAGCTGTTAACTTTTGTAATTTAGTATAGGGTAGGGCATTTTTTTTTATTTTGTGGGGCTTTGTTATTTTATTAGGGGGCTTAGATTAGGTGTAATTAGTTTAAAATTCTTGTAATATTTTTTTATTTTTTGTAATTTAGTGTTTGTTTTTTTTTGTAATTTAGTGGGGGGGTTTTGTACTTTAGTTTATTTAATTGTAGATAATTGTAGGTACTTGTAGTTAATTAGGTTTAATTGTAACTTAGGTTAGGATTTATTTTACAGGTAATTTTGTAATTATTTTAACTAGGTAGCTATTAATTAGTCAATAACTATGTAATAGCTATTGTACCTAGTTAAAATAAATACAAAGTTGTCTGTAAAATAAATATAAATGCTAAAATAGCTACAATGTAACTATTAGTTATATTGCAGCTATATTAGGGTTTATTTTACAGGTAAGTATTTTGTTTTAAATATGATTCATTTATTTAGTTAATTTAATGATAGTGTAGTGTTAGGTGTAATTGTAACTTAGGTTAGGATTTATTTTACAGGTAAATTTGTATTTATTTTAGCTAGGTAGTTATTAAATAGTTATTAACTATTTAATAGCTATTGTACCTAGTTAAAATAAATACAAAGTTGCCTGTAAAATAAATATAAATGCTAAGATAGCTACAATGTAACTATTAGTTATATTGCAGCTATCTTAGGGTTTATTTTACAGGTAAGTCTTTAGTTTTAAATAGGATTCATTTATTTAACTATAGTAAACTTATTTCGTTTTATTTAAATTATATTTAAGTTAGGGGGTGTTAGGGTTAGGGTTAGACTTAGGTTTAGGGGTTAATAACCTTATTATAGTAGCGGCGACGATGGGGGCGGGAGATTAGGGGTTAATAATTGTAGGTAGGTGGCGGCGATGTTAGGGAGGGCAGATTAGGGGTTAATAAAATGTATTATAGTGTTTGCGAGGCGGGAGTGCGGCGGTTTAGGGGTTAATACATTTATTATAGTGGCGGCGATTTGCGGTCGGCAGATTAGGGGTTAATACTTGTAGTTAGATTGCGGCGACGTTGGGGGAGGCAGATTAGGGGTTAATAACTATAATGTAGGGGTCGGCGGTGTTAGGGACAGCAGATTAGGGGTTAATAGCTATAATGTAGGCGGCGGCGATATCGGGTCGGCAGATTAGGGGTTAATACTTGTAGTTAGATTGCGGCGACGTTGGGGGAGGCAGATTAGGGGTTAATAACTATAATGTAGGGGTCGGCGGTGTTAGGGACAGCAGATTAGGGGTTAATAGCTATAATGTAGGCGGCGGCGATATCGGGTCGGCAGATTAGGGGTTAATACTTGTAGTTAGATTGCGGCGACGTTGGGGGAGGCAGATTAGGGGTTAATAACTATAATGTAGGGGTCGGCGGTGTTAGGGACAGCAGATTAGGGGTTAATAGCTATAATGTAGGCGGCGGCGATATCGGGTCGGCAGATTAGGGGTTAATACTTGTAGTTAGATTGCGGCGACGTTGGGGGAGGCAGATTAGGGGTTAATAACTATAATGTAGGGGTCGGCGGTGTTAGGGACAGCAGATTAGGGGTTAATAGCTATAATGTAGGCGGCGGCGATATCGGGTCGGCAGATTAGGGGTTAATACTTGTAGTTAGATTGCGGCGACGTTGGGGGAGGCAGATTAGGGGTTAATAACTATAATGTAGGGGTCGGCAGTGTTAGGGACAGCAGATTAGGGGTTAATAGCTATAATGTAGGTGGCGGCGATATTCGGTCGGCAAATTAGGGGTTAATAAAATAATGCAGGTGTCAGCGATAGCGGAGGCAGCAGATTAGGGGTTAATAAGTGTTAGATTAGGGGTGTTTAGAGACTCGGGGTACATGTTAGGGTGTTAGGTGCAGACTTAGTGTTTCCCCATAGGAAACAATGGGGCTGCGGTGTTAGGTTTTTTTCAGCCGAAACTCCCATTGTTTCCTATGGGGAAATGCCGAATCTTAACGAGCTAATTCGGATTTATTCGGAGATACGGCAGCTATTTCGGATTCATTCGGTAGATTCGGAAGTATTTTAATTCGGAAATCCGAATCGATCCGAATCTCCGAATTTACCGAATTTACCGAATTTCCGAATTAATCCGAAACGAACCGCACATGTCTAGTTTTGTTCATGGAGCCAGCTTGAGATGGTGTGTGCTTTGTGACTATATATATATAACGGTAATAGAAGACAGCACTCGTAGCAATAGAAGCTTTTATTTATGTGACGTTTCGGGGACAGCTCGCCTTCAGGTCTGATGAAGGGGAGCTGTCCCTGAAACGTCACGCAAATAAAAGCTTCTATTGCTTATCCTTAAGCCCAGCGAGTGCTGTCTACCTTTATCTTTACCTGCATTCAGCACCCTGGCAACTGGACACCTGTTTGTGCGAGTGCACCAGCCTCTGTGAATATATATATATATATATATATATATGTATATATGTATATATGTATGTATGTATATATGTATGTATGTATATATGTATGTATGTATGTATGTATGTATGTATGTATGTATGTATGTATATATATATATATATATATATATATATATATATATATGCGCTTCCTGCTGGAAATACAAGATTGGTAGACTGTGGCTGTGGTCATGTGGTCATCAACAACTCCCTGGTATGTAGTGTCATTTACTTGAAGCTCAGTAAATATTCCCCACTCAAGTACTACACCAGCTTTAACTGGTAATACAAGGTTGGGCACATTCATGCATTCATGCTGTTAATGCAAGTTCCGGACCTACCTGTATGTTGTAGAAAGAATCTGGTTTTGTCAGACGAGGCAACGTTTTTCCAGTTTGGTGAGCCTGTGCGCAGTGCCCCAGTTTCCTGTTTTTAGATGACAGAAGTGGAACCTGATGTGGTCTTCTGCTGCTATACCCCTTCCACTTCAAGATTCCACCTGTTGTAAGTTAAGAGACTGTATGTGTGTTAAAATCAGAAGAGAAACCACCCTGTCTGGTACCAACAGTCATTCAACAGTCAAAGTCACTTAGTTCACATTGCCTCCAGATTCTGATGTTTGGTTTGAACAAAACATAAATGATAAACAAACAACGATGTAAAACAGCTAAAGTGGCAACTTCCATAGAAGAAAAAACTGCTGTCACCTCCAGTCTCTCCTTAAAGGGAAATTCTACTTAAAAATCGTTATTGTTTAAAAGATAAATAATCTCTTTATTACCCATTCCCCAAGTTTGCATAACCAACACTGTTATATTAACATACATTTTACCTCTATGATTTCCTGTATCTAAGCCCCTGCAGACTGCCCCCTTATCTCAGTGCTTTTTACAATCTTGCATTTTAGCTAATCAGTGGTGGTATTGCTTAACCATTATCATTCTCCATGGGAGTGAGCACAATGTTATCTATATGGCACACATGAACTAGCACTGTCTAGCTGTTATGCAATATTTAAATAGCACTGAGATAGGGGGCGGCATGCTGGGGCTTTGAAACAGGCAAACATAGGCCTAGATTTGGAGTTCGGCGGTAAAAGGGCTGTTAACGCTCCGCGGGCTTTTTTCTGGCCGCACCATAAATTTAACTCTGGTATCGAGAGTTTAAACAAATGCTGCGTTAGGCTCCAAAAAAGGAGCGTAGAGCATTTTTACCGCAAATGCAACTCTCGATACCAGAGTTGCTTACGGACGCGGCCGGCCTCAAAAACGTGCTCGTGCACGATTCTCCCATAGGAAACAATGGGGCTGTTTGAGCTGAAAAAAAACCTAACACCTGCAAAAAAGCAGCGTTCAGCTCCTAACGCAGCCCCATTGTTTCCTATGGGGAAACACTTCCTACGTCTGCACCTAACACTCTAACATGTACCCCGAGTCTAAACACCCCTAACCTTACACTTATTAACCCCTAATCTGCCGCCCCCGCTATCGCTGACACCTGCATATTTTTTTTAACCCCTAATCTGCCGCTCCGTAAACCGCCGCAACCTACGTTATCCCTATGTACCCCTAATCTGCTGCCCCTAACACCGCCGACCCCTGTATTATATTTATTAACCCCTAACCTGCCCCCCACAACGTCGCCGCAAGCTACCTACACTTATTAACTCCTAATCTGCCGAGCGGACCTGAGCGCTACTATAATAAAGTTATTAACCCCTAATCCGCCTCACTAACCCTATCATAAATAGTATTAACCCCTAATCTGCCCTCCCTAACATCGCCGACACCTACCTTCAATTATTAACCCCTAATCTGCAGAGCGGACCTCACCGCTACTATAATAAATGTATTAACCCCTAAAGCTAAGTCTAACCCTAATACTAACACCCCCCTAAGTTAAATGTAATTTACATCTAACGAAATTAATTAACTCTTATTAAATAAATGATTCCTATTTAAAGCTAAATACTTACCTGTAAAATAAATCCTAATATAGCTACAATATAAATTATAATTATATTATAGCTATTTTAGGATTAATATTTATTTTACAGGCAACTTTGTAATTATTTTAACCAGGTACAATAGCTATTAAATAGTTAAGAACTATTTAATAGTTACCTAGTTAAAATAATAACAAATTTACCTGTAAAATAAATCCTAACCTAAGATATAATTAAACCTAACACTACCCTATCAATAAATTAATTAAATAAACTACCTACAATTACCTACAATTAACCTAACACTACACTATCAATAAATTAATTAAATACAATTCCTACAAATAAATACAATTAAATAAACTAGCTAAAGTACAAAAAATAAAAAAGAACTAAGTTACAAAAAATAATAAAATATTTACAAACATAAGAAAAATATTACAACAATTTTAAACTAATTACACCTACTCTAAGCCCCCTAATAAAATAACAAAGCCCCCCAAAATAAAAAATTCCCTACCCTATTCTAAATTAAAAAAGTTACAAGCTCTTTTACCTTACCAGCCCTGAACAGGGCCCTTTGCGGGGCATGCCCCAAGGATTTCAGCTCTTTTGCCTGTAAAAAAAAACATACCATACCCCCCCCCCAACATTACAACCCACCACCCACATACCCCTAATCTAACCCAAACCCCCCTTAAAGAAACCTAACACTAAGCCCCTGAAGATCTTCCTACCTTGTCTTCACCATACCAGGTTCACCGATCCGTCCTGGCTCCAACATCTTCATCCAACCCAAGCGGGGGTTGGCGATCCATCATCCGGTGCTGAAGAGGTCCAGAAGAGGCTCCAAAGTATTCCTCCTATCCGGCAAGAAGAGGACATCCGGACCGGCAAACATTTTCTCCAAGCGGCATCTTCAATCTTCTTCCATCCGGTGCGGAGCGGGTCCATCTTGAAGCAAGCGACGCGGATCCATCCTCTTCTTCCGTTGTCTCCCGACGAATGACGGTTCCTTTAAGGGACGTCATCCAAGATGGCGTCCCTCGAATTCCGATTGGCTGATAGGATTCTATCAGCCAATCGGAATTAAGGTAGGAATTTTCTGATTGGCTGATGGAATCAGCCAATCAGAATCAAGTTCAATCCGATTGGCTGATCCAATCAGCCAATCAGATTGAGCTCGCATTCTATTGGCTGATCGGAACAGCCAATAGAATGCGAGCTCAATCTGATTGGCTGATTGGATCAGCCAATCGGATTGAACTTGATTCTGATTGGCTGATTCCATCAGCCAATCAGAAAATTCCTAACTTAATTCCGATTGGCTGATAGAATCCTATCAGCCAATCGGAATTCGAGGGACGCCATCTTGGATGACGTCCCTTAAAGGAACCGTCATTCGTCGGGAGACAACGGAAGAAGAGGATGGATCCGCGTCGCCTGCTTCAAGATGGACCCGCTCCGCACCGGATGGAAGAAGATTGAAGATGCCGCTTGGAGAAGATGTTTGCCGGTCCGGATGTCCTCTTCTTGCCGGATAGGAGGAATACTTTGGAGCCTCTTCTGGACCTCTTCAGCACCGGATGATGGATCGCCAACCCCCGCTTGGGTTGGATGAAGATGTTGGAGCCAGGACGGATCGGTGAACCTGGTATGGTGAAGACAAGGTAGGAAGATCTTCAGGGGCTTAGTGTTAGGTTTCTTTAAGGGGGGTTTGGGTTAGATTAGGGGTATGTGGGTGGTGGGTTGTAATGTTGGGGGGGGGGGTATGGTATGTTTTTTTTTTACAGGCAAAAGAGCTGAAATCCTTGGGGCATGCCCCGCAAAGGGCCCTGTTCAGGGCTGGTAAGGTAAAAGAGCTTGTAACTTTTTTAATTTAGAATAGGGTAGGGAATTTTTTATTTTGGGGGGCTTTGTTATTTTATTAGGGGGCTTAGAGTAGGTGTAATTAGTTTAAAATTGTTGTAATATTTTTCTTATGTTTGTAAATATTTTATTATTTTTTGTAACTTAGTTCTTTTTTATTTTTTGTACTTTAGCTAGTTTATTTAATTGTATTTATTTGTAGGAATTGTGTTTAATTAATTTATTGATAGTGTAGTGTTAGGTTAATTGTAGGTAATTGTAGGTAGTTTATTTAATTAATTTATTGATAGGGTAGTGTTAGGTTTAATTATATCTTAGGTTAGGATTTATTTTACAGGTAATTTTGTAATTATTTTAACTAGGTAGCTATTAAATAGTTCTTAACTATTTAATAGCTATTGTACCTGGTTAAAATAATTACAAAGTTGCCTGTAAAATAAATATTAATCCTAAAATAGCTATAATATAATTATAATTTATATTGTAGCTATATTAGGATTTATTTTACAGGTAAGTATTTAGCTTTAAATAGGAATCATTTATTTAATAAGAGTTAATTAATTTCGTTAGATGTAAATTATATTTAACTTAGGGGGGTGTTAGTATTAGGGTTAGACTTAGCTTTAGGGGTTAATACATTTATTATAGTAGCGGTGAGGTCCGCTCGGCAGATTAGGGGTTAATAATTGAAGGTAGGTGTCAGCGATGTTAGGGAGGGCAGATTAGGGGTTAATACTATTTATGATAGGGTTAGTGAGGCGGGTTAGGGGTTAATAACTTTATTATAGTAGCGCTCAGGTCCGCTCGGCAGATTAGGGGTTAATAAGTGTAGGCAGGTGTCGGCGACGTTGAGGGGGGCAGATTAGGGGTTAATAAATATAATATAGGGGTCGGCGGTGTTAGGGGTAGCAGATTAGGAGTACATAGGGATAACGTAGGTGGCGGTGCTTTGCGGTCGGAAGATTAGGGGTTAATTATTTTAAGTAGCTGGCGGCGACGTTGTGGGGGGCAGGTTAGGGGTTAATAAATGTAATACAGGGGTCGGCGGGGTTAGGGGCAGCAGATTAGGGGTACATAAGTATAACGTAGGTGGCGGTCGGCAGATTAGGGGTTAAAAATTTTAATCGAGTGGCGGCGATGTGGGGGGAGCTCGGTTTAGGGGTACATAGGTAGTTTATGGGTGTTAGTGTACTTTAGGGTACAGTAGTTAAGAGCTTTATGAACCGGCGTTAGCCAGAAAGCTCTTAACTCCTGCTATTTTCAGGCGGCTGGAATTTTGTCGTTAGAGCTCTAACGCTCACTTTAGAAACGACTCTAAATACCAGCGTTAGAAAGATCTCATTGAAAAGATAGGATACGCAAATGGCATAGGGGGATCTGCGGTATGGAAAAGTCGCGGCTGAAAAGTGAGCGTTAGACCCTTTAATCACTGACTCCAAATACCAGCGGGCGGCCAAAACCAGCGTTAGGAGCCTCTAACGCTGGTTTTGACGGCTACCGCCGAACTCCAAATCTAGGCCTTAGAGTGTATAAAGTATTTCAATTTAACAATGTAATGAATAGTTAAGGCGTTATCTATCTTTTTAAACAACCAAAAAATTAATTTAGATTGTTGCAAATCAATTTTCAAGGCGCAAATTCAGTCTATTAGATCTCCACCTCTGCATCCAAAGAACCTTGAATTAGAAGAGCCCACAATAGTGTAGTATATTACCACATTCTAAATGAAAAATACTGTGCAGACTGAAAACTTAGGGAGGCAGCATCCCGCCTGAACAAAAACGAAACCATTTGACCATGTCTGCCTTTTTTATGTATTGTGTCATTTTACATGATTAGCTGATTAGATATTTCCACCAATGAAGAGGTGACAAGGTGTATTTAATAAAGTGGCTGCTTTGCCTGAACCATTTGAATGTTTAGTTGCAATTATATATACGTATATATATATATATATATATATATACACACAGAGAGAAGCACACTCACAGGAACGAACAACCAGCTCAATACCATTGTTAGCCTGTTCTATAGCGATTTACCGCCTGGGTTCAGCTTATTTTAGCCCTTTAATGCTTTTCACAGAGAATAACTTTCCTGTAGCATATCAGTCGGATTGCCTGATATTTTGGCGCTGGATTGACCGTAATAGGCGGGATCAGACTGATATACTACAGGAAAGTTATTCTCTGTGAAAAACATTACTGGGCTAAAAGAAGTTGCACCCAGGTGGTAAATCGCCATAGAACAGGCTAACAATGGTATTGAGCCGGTTGTTTGTTCCTGTCAGTGTGCTTCTCTGTGTGTGTGTATATATATATATATATATATATATATATATTGTATATATAAAAGTCCTAAATATGCATAGATGTTTCCTCAGGGTTAAGTAGGCAAGAAGGGTAACCATTGTACTCAACTCTAATTACTATGGGAGGAGCTTCCTTATTGATTGCTTAACGTTCTCTAATGTGTCTCCATTTCTACAGTATTTAAAGACTAGACAACTAAAAGACTCAAAATTCCAAAAGTATAATAGTTAAAAATGAGTATTAATATTTTAAGCATCAATAACTAGAAGGCTCACAGCATTGGTAATGGGTCCCATGCGCTTCAAAAGTTATGTAAAAAGGAATACAAAACAAAACTTTCATGATACAGACAGAGTATGCAATTTTAAACAACTTAAAATGTTCTTATATTATCTAGTTGGCTTTGTTCTTATATCATCCTTTGTTGAAAAGCATACCTGGGTAGGCATCAGAGAATTAATGCACATTTGGTAGCTGTTAAACTTAGGCCAATGCCCTACAAAAGGCCCTTTTAAGGGCTATAGGTAGTTTACTGTTAAAGTTTTTATTTTTATTTTGGGGTGGCTTTTTTGTTTTTATGGGGTTTTAGATTAGGTTAAAAAAAAATATTTTGCATAATTTTGTTTTTCTGTAAACTTAGATTTTTTTTATTTTTTGTAATTTTAGGTTTTTTATTTTAATATAATCTTAGGTTACTTTATTTTTATGTAAACTTAGGTTTTTTTATTTGCATGTAAAGATAGGATTTTTTATTTTTGGTCATTTTAAAATAATTTTTAAAGGTAGTTTTTTTATTTTATGTAATTGTAGTTAATTTAGGTTCATTTAGGGGGTGTTAGGTTAGGGGGCTTAGTAGTTAGATTGATACTTTGCATTGTGGGGGTTGGAGGTATAGGGGTTAATAGGTTAATTAGGTAGATTACAGTGTCGGGGGTTGGCGGATTAGGGGTTAATAGGTTAATTAGGTATTTTGCGATGTAGGGGGGTTGACGGTTTAGGGGTTAGTCACTTTTTAGGTACTTTGCAATGTGGGGGAAGCCGGATTAGGGGTTAATACTTTCAATAGTAGTTGCGATGTTGGTGGGGGGGGGGGTGGATATAGGGGTTTTCACGCATCATGTTACTTTTTTTAGACAGGTTAGATTTTACGTGGGATTTTATTAATGAAACTTAGGTAATATTTATTGCTGGCCCAGGTATAGGGCTAGTTGGAGTTATGTTCCTATTTAAATATCAATAGGTTTTTACATATAAAACTATAATTAAGCACATCTCCATAATTTCAAATAGGCCTAGGCATAGGGCAGCAATAAATATTACATATAGCAATAAATTTAAATATTGAATAAAATTTTTTTTTTTTCCTTAAATGTAAACATTTTTCATATATTGCATTTTTATTTTGTGACATACATAACTCCCGCGTCTCTCTCTCTCTCTAGAGGCAATCACAGGTAAGGTGCACAGGAGTTAAAAAAAACTTGTTTAGTGTAAGGTCAGGTTACCATAGCAATGAACTTGTTAAGGTGCGTTTTTCGAGAAATCTGGCGTCGGATGGAAGTGTTAACTTACACATACATGAAAAGACCAACTGCTTGCACTGTCCACATTTTTTAAATGGAAACCTGGTACTGAAATGCAAACAAACTACATTTTACTGTCAGCAACTTCAGTAGCTTACGGCTCCATTTTTAATGACTCAATGAAAACGAGCCCAATATTGCTACTTTATCGCTACATGATTGTAATAATAACGTTGATCTGGCTTATCGTGAGAAATCCACAGACCTTTCTCTCTAGTATTTTTTATGGAAGATTTGTGAAGTCATTTAGAACTTGCAATGCACCATTGCTTGATTGAATTTAGCAAGACACCTTGTCAAGTTAATTTTACTGGAAATAGACACGCCTATTAAATATTAATTAAGTTGCTGTAAAACCTTGTCAAGGACTGCAGATTTTAAGTAAACTGTAGCAGAGCTTTATATTTAATGAATACTTACTACCTGGAGAATCGTGTTAGGTACTGGCAGTTTGCCATTGTGAACTTGGGCTAAAAAAGTTGACAAAAACTATGTAGATTTCCCTAGATTTTTTATGGAAACATATAACAACTACAAGAGGATGATGAACTAATAACTAGAAGATTCAAATAAAGGCCCAGATTACAAGTGGAGAGTTACTGATCAATATTGCAGTACCGCATTAAAGGGATACTAAGCCAAAAAAATTTATTTAATGATTCAGATAGAGCATGCAATTTTAAGCAACTTTCTAATTAACTTCTATTATAAATTTTTCTTCTTTCTCTTGCTATTTGAAAAGCAAAAATGCAAAGCTTGGGAGATGGCCCATCTTTGGTTCAGAACCCTGGATAGCACTTGCTTAATGGTGGCTACATGTAGCCACCAATTAGCAAGCGCAACCCAGGAGCTGAACCAAAAATGGGCCGGCTCCCAAGCTTAGCATTTAAAGTTTTTCAAATAAAGAAAGCAAGAAAACGAAGAAAAATTGATAATAGGAGTAAATTAGAAAGTTGCTTGAAATTGCATGCTCTATCTGAATCATTAAAGATAAAATTTGGGTTTAGTATCCCTTTAAGATTAGCACGCAATCTGGTATTACAAGTGAAGGGTAAAATAGAATTACCAGAGAATATTTAGCGCACCCTATACTTTTGATAGATAATGATTAAAATAGATGTAAAATATATGTTTATTATTGAAATAAATGTAAAGTCTCTTAGGAAAGGGAGTTAGCGCGGCCAAAACTATCTGACTTCCGGATGTCAGCGCACCGGAATATTTTGCTGAAGCGAAAACTTTTTACTTTCAACTTTTAATATGAGTGCAAGGAAAGGATCAATATTGATTTAACTTGAGTGCTGTTAAATGCTCAATAGTGCTACTATTTATGTGCTTTAATGTGTGTAAGCTCAGGAGCGTGCACGTGTGTGCAGCATTATATGGCAGCAGTTTTGCAAGAATGTTATTCATTTGCAAGAACACTAGATGGCAGTACTATTTCCTGTCATTTAGTGCTCTAGAGGTTTCCAATTTACTTCTGTTTGAATCACAAAAGAAAAATTGTGGGTTTTATATCCCTTCAGAAATTAAAATGTAAATGCATTATTGTGTGTGTGTATATATATAAAAGCAAAGATGGGTGTATTTGCACTCTCACCAACGTTCAACAACTATCAGGGTGCTATACAGTGAATTGTAGAGATGCAAAAAAGAAGCACTCACTGAATTTTCTTCAAAATGTGGCTAAAGATTTTAATGCAGTTTGTGACGTTTCGGGACAGCAACAATCCCTTCTTCTGACAAGTTAACACTGAGCAAAATCAGCCTTTAAATAGGCTCCCAAACACACTCCCCTCAGGATCAGCCAATCCAGGCTGAATAATAAACACACCCCTATAGTGACCAATGAGCATTAGTGATACATTTGTGCATATAAATGTTGTGAAATTATCGATCAAAAAACTAATTAAAAACAAGCCCCAAGTGGATCCTATTGTTGGTAGTCATGTCCCCTTCACAAGATCAAAATCGTAAAAGATCCTGAGTACACTAAAGTAATGAAATATGATCAAACTTAATCGTAACCTTTTAGCCAATCAGTCATCATTTTGTATCAGACTCTGATACGTCATCTAATCTGCTCCCGGTACGCACCTATTGTTGCTAAGGACGCCCAACTCTCCAACATGCATGTTGTTGATAATCATTACGCAAAGCATCTCAACAGCTATCGGGGAACTAAAACTATGCTCAATCACACAAAGAGTTGCAACAAAAATGTTACCAGCAAACATGACACAAAGATCGGCTAACATACTACCCACTGAGAGCAGTCAATATGTAACCCTCAGATCGCAGTGAATCTCCATAACATAGGAAAATCAGATGTCAAAAAAGTATCGAAAAATAACAATAAAGAAATAACAATAAAGAAATACCCCCGTGTATGACAAGATCTGCAGATTGCGTAAAAATTCATAACCGCCAATGTGCTATGTATGACAAACGCCGTAAAAATAGTTATCACTATTATCTACGTGCAAGTGTAAACAAAACGAAACCATCCAATGTAAAACAGCCATGTCAGAGTGGGCGTGCAAACAGAGGCGTGTCCATGCCACGTATTGTGTATCTTGATTATATTGTGTGCCCTATCAGTAAAACCCACATAAAAACAAGCAATATACTAAAACAAATTACTGATAAATGGTACATACCCAAATATCAAGAGTGCCAAATCTATCAAGTGTAAAAAAATTAACCAATAGGTTCACCACTGTTCTCGAACGATCTCAATTTATTGAGAAAAAGCATAACATAATCTCTACTGTAAGGAGAGTTTGTCAATTGGCTAAAAAAAGCAGCATTCTACATAAATCCTATTACCCAAGTCACCAAACTACACCTGGTATAAAAATTACACCTGGTATAAAAAATAAATGTTTATAAGTAATTGGAGTTCCAAATAAACTCCTACTAGGTTGAAACAAACCAATATTAAGCAGGACATGAAAAACCAGCAAGGGGATCCAACAAAAATTGGGTAATCACTCAAAAGAGTGATGCATAAAAGTGTCAAAATAAAGTTAAAAACAAAAGTAACAAAAATAAAATTAAAAACAAATATTGGCACATGGAGGACTGTCAAAAACCAATAAATCATAGTGATATATTATCTTGGTATCCCAAGGATTACTGGACAGGACAACAGTTAACACCCTATGGGTCCTTACATTATTATATTTTGGCTATCCCTGATATACACCAATCAATGTACAAATACATGTATGTTGTCAAATTATTATCAGAGAAATAATCAGAAAAGAGGCTGCCCTTCTATATGGATAAAGGGCCTTCACTGGATGTCACTTATAAAGAACTTAGATAAATTCAAACCAAAAAAACAGTCAAAAATTCAAAGAGTTAAAAAATAAATAAAAATAAAAATTATAAAGATATATAAAAAATATAAAAATATATAAAAAAAATTATAAAAATCAAAAAAAATCAAAAACATCAAAAATTGTATCGAAAAATATCAGAAATACTCAAAAAATTATCAGAAAAATTATTATCAGAGAAATAGTAGCTACTCTTCTCTGTGAATAAAGGGCCTTCACTGGATGAAAAGATCATAGATCAACTAAACATCCTAGGCCAGTCGATAATCAATAAAGGTTGTAGAGACAGCTCCTTAGTATAGGCTCATGGACTCTCATATGTCTTCGTAGACCATCATGAAACCATGGACTCTCATAGGATTTCATGCACACATGGACTCTCATAGAATGTCATAAAGAATCATAAAAAATCATAAAAAACATTGCCATCCAGTATGGGTATTGAGACCCCTGGGATATAGTGTCCCTAGTTCGTAGATCCATCTCGATTCTTTACGTAATAGCATGTTGCCTCTGTCTCCTCCTCTTCTGGGAACTGGCACATGATCGATAAGTCTGAATCTCAGATCATTAACTGAGTGTCCCGCCTCTAAGAAGTTCCTCGCCACCGGTTGGTCTGCTTTACCATTTCGTATGGCCAGACGGATGCTTGATCTGTGATTGGCCATCCTGGTTTTGGCGTCATCTGTTGTCTTGCCAATGTAGAATTTACCACATGGGCAATTCAAGCGGTACACTACGAATTTGTTAGTGCAGGTAAGGAAATATCTGATGTCATAGACTTTGTTACTTTATGGATGATGGAAGTGGGGGCCTGTGAGCATCCCACTGCAAGTCACACAACTGATGCAACGATAGCATCCCTTTTTCTTTGTTTTCAGCCATGTTTGTGAACCACCTTCAGGATTAATATCGGCTTTCACCAGATAATCTCTAAGATTTCTGCCCCTTCCGAAGCCTATTCTTGGTGCTTTCCCATCTTTAAATGGTAAAGTGTGATCTGCTTCTATTAATTTCCATTCTTCTTTAACCATCCGGGTTAATGGTACTACATCGGGGGAATATGTGGTCACAAAAGTGAGTTGATTAGTGATATCCGCAGGTGTGATGACTGCTATATCTCCAGTTTGAAGTGCTAGAGTCTTCATGTCCAATAACTCTCTTGGTTTGTATCCCCTTTGAGCAAAGCGTTGTGTCATCTCTTGTAGCTGTTTTTCACATACGGTTTCATCGGTATTATTCCTGATTACACGTTGGTATTGTGCTTTGGGGATGTTACGGATGAGGCTTGGTTGATGGCAACCTTTCGCATGCAATAGTGAATTGCGATCAGTTTCTTTGCGGAATAGGGTCGTTCCCAGTCTTCCTTCTACTTTGAAAACCCTGACATCCAAATAGTCCACACTATTATTACTGACTGTGTGTGAATTTAATAGGACTTGCCAATGAGTTGAGGTGATTAATCTAATCTAGTAAGCTGTTCTCACCGTCACTCCATATCAAAAACAGATCGTCGATGTAGCGACAATAATATCTGATACAATTATCTTCAAAGACCTTCATCGAGAGTGACTCGTGTTGCGCCATAAACAAGTTGGCCAGAGGTGGGGCCACATTCGACCCCATCGCTGTACCAGAGATCTGTTGGTAGAATGTGGTATCAAATAGAAAGTAATTCTCCGTGAGGCATAGAGTGAGCAGATCAATTAATACTTCTTCGGAAGGGACGATGTAGGCTGCTTTTCTTAGAGTCTGAGTTACTGCCATAATGCCTTCATGGTGGGGGATTGCCGTGTATAGGCTTGACACGTGGGTCAGTGATGTTGCTCAATTTAGTAATCTTAGTGATGAAATCATTAGAGTCCTGTATATAGGATGGCATTGATTTAACCAAAGTTTGCAGATAAAAGTCCACGAACTGTGCTAGAGGTTGAAGTAGAGAACCTCTAGCCGAGACAATTGGTCTCCCAGGGGGTTTTGTTGCATTTTTATGAACCTTTGGTAAGGTGTAGAATAGAGGAACAAGTGGATGTTCCCGGTGCAGAAAGTTGTAATCCTGTTGTGTGATTAATTCTTTATCTTTGTATTCAATCAAAATTGCGTCAATTTTCTTCTTTAATCTGGAGGTGGGGTCTCTCTCCAAGGGTAAATAGGTCTTAGCATTAGTCAGCTGTCCCAGGATTTCAGACTTGTAGTATGATACGTCCATTATAACTATGGCCCCGCCCTTATCGGCAGGGCATATCACAATTGAAGTATCCTCACTTAGGGATTTAAGAGCCGCTCTTTCATCCTGTGTCAGATTGTCTCTTATCCTCATATGTGGTCTATCCTTGATATTCTTGGAAAGAAAGCCAGTGAATGTACTAATAGTAGGATTATTCGAGGATGGATCAAAAGACCCTTTGGCTCTGAAGTCACCCCTTTGTTCCAGATTGGTATTAAAATATTCCTTTAATCTAAGATTTCTGCTAAACCGCTGAATGTCAATGTACACATCAAATTCATTGATCTTCGAAGAGGGCACAAAAGATAGGCCTTTGTTTAACAGATTTGTTTCAGTCCCAGATAGTATACGTGAACTGATGTTGAAAACTATGTTTTCTATGGTCTCCATTGTTGATGATGGCGGCGGGCAATGCCCCCCCCCCCCGCCTCATGTGTGGCCTCTGCCTCTTCCTAAAAAACGATGTGCAGATGGATGGGCTGCCAATGGAGGTAGTGCTGCTGTATTAGTGTTGGCGGACTCCCACTGATTTCTGTTTCCTCTTGATCTCGTAGTGACACCCCTGTTGGCACCAATTGTGTCCTCTGGTTGTGTTTCAGTTCCTGAGCTGTCTCCAGAACTAGTGTCTACCTTAGCTATAGACTTCTTAGTATGCCTACGGTCCTTTCTTGGTCTGTATGATCTCCTGTCTTCCGGTGACACCATCCATCTGTAGATGGATTTGTATGAATAATCCTGTGTAACTGTGTGTAATTTTTGTTTTTTAAAGGCAATGAGATCCTGTTTGTAGGTCTTGATCTGGAGGCTTAACTTGCTCAACCAATTAGTGTTGGTATCTGATTCCAGTAGTCCCTGTTTCTCAAGTTCAAATGATTGTATTTCGGTCTTAACTTCTTTTAGGAGATGGCCAACCTCCCTAATTACTAGTAGCATAAGATCAAATGAACATTTATTGAGTATTTTGCACTAATTGATGCAAAATTCATTGTTTGACCTTCCAATGGTGGGGATATTCCTAATTCTAAAGCCCCTCAGTATCATCCTCTTTTTATGGTAGTCTGATAAGTATGCTCCATGGAGGTTTAAATCTATTTCTCTCTGTTTTAACTTGATAAGTGTATTGTACATGGTTTGTAGTGATTCCTCCACTTGTTGTTCCTCTATGGAACCAAAGCGGATCAGCTCGGCATCCTCATCTGTAAAGGTGAAGATATCCTCATCTTTATCCTCAGGTATCATGCCACTGGGGTTCGTAGAAACCTCTATATCGATGCTGTCCATGTCCTCTCTGTTAGTCATATTGTCAGACCTCATGGTGTGTCAGACTGAATGTAGCAAGGGGGAAAAGTAATCCGGGTGTGAAGACAACCCTAATGTGGGTGCACTGCACGAGGGTTCAAATTCAAGCAAAGATGGGTGTATGTGCACTCTCACCAACGTTCAACAACTATCAGGGTGCTATACGGTGAATTGTAGAGATGCAAAAAAGAAGCACTCACTGAATTTTCTTCAAAATGTGGCAAAAAATTTTAATACAGTTTGTGACGTTTCAGGACAGCAACAGTCCCTTCCTCTGACAAGTTAACACTGAGCAAAATCAGCCTTTAAATAGGCTCCCAAACACACTCCCCTCAGGATCAGCCAATCCAGGCTGAATAATAAACACACCCCTATAGTGACCAATTGAGATCGTTCGAGAACAGTGGTGAACCTATTGGTTATTTTTTTTTAACTTGATAGATTTGGCACTCTTGATATTTGGGTATGTACCATTTATCAGTAATTTGTTTTAGTATATTGCTTGTTTTTATGTGGGTTTTACTGATAGGGCACACAATATAATCAAGATACACAATACGTGGCATGGACACGCCTCTGTTTGCACGCCCACTCTGACATGGCTGTTTTACATTGGATGGTTTAGTTTTGTTTACACTTGCACGTAGATAATAGTGCTAACTATTTTTACGGCGATTTGTCATACATAGCACATTGGCGGTTATGAATTTTTACGCAATCTGCAGATCTTGTCATACACGGGGTATTTCTTTATTGTTATTTTTCGATACTTTTTTGACATCTGATTTTCCTATGTTATGGAGATTCACTGCGATCTGAGGGTTACATATTGACTGCGCTCAGTGGGTAGTACGTTAGCCGATCTTTGTGTCATGTTTGCTGGTAACATTTTTGTTGCAACTCTTTGTGTGATTGAGCTTAGTTTTAGTTCCCCGATAGCTGTTGAGATGCTTTGCGCAATGATTATCAACAACATGCATGTTGGAGAGTTGGGCGTCCTTAGCAACAATAGGTGCGTACCGGGAGCAGATTAGATGACGTATCAGAGTCTGATACAAAATGATGACTGATTGGCTAAAAGGTTACGATTAAGTTTGATCATATTTCATTACTTTAGTGTACTCAGGATCTGTTACGATTTTGATCTTGTGAAGGGGACATGACTACCCACAATAGGATCCACTTGGGGCTTGTTTTTAATTAGTTTTGAGATCAATAATTTCACAACATTTATATGCACAAATGTATCACTAATGCTCATTGGTCACTATATGGGTGTGTTTATTATTCAGCCTGGATTGGCTGATCCTGAGGGGAGTGTGTTTGGGAGCCTATTTAAAGGCTGATTTTGCTCAGTGTTAACTTGTCAGAAGAAGGGATTGTTGCTGTCCCGAAACGTCACAAACTGCATTAAAATCTTTTGCCACATTTTGAAGAAAATTCAGTGAGTGCTTCTTTTTTGCATCTCTCTCTCTCTCTCTCTCTCTCTCTCTCTCTCTCTCTCTCTCTCTCTCTATATATATATATATATATATATATATATATATATATATATATAATATATATATTTATGCCATTGTTTGCTATACTGAATGACTTTTAATATAATAAAGACCACCTAGCTTTGAGCTTCTTTGTCTGTCCAGACTCTTCTTTCTGTGTGTATATATATATATATATATATATATATATATATATATACACACATATATATATATATATACAGTATATATACATATCTCAACATTTTTAGTGAATATATATATATATATATATATATATATATATATATATACATATCTCAAAAATTTTAGTGAATAAAATAATCTCAACACAAATATGATAAATGTGATAAACAGAAATATATAAATAAAAACAGAGAGAATTTTAAAATATACATTTTCATAAATAATCTCTTCACATTTTTTTGACATCATTAGTGACATAACTATTGACCTTTAAAAAGGGACCTTTATCGAAACATGGCAGGGTCCAAATTATGTCAGATAGACAATGTTTCAGGCCTACAATCAGCCCAAAACATTGTCTATTTGACATACAGTGGGTATTGAAAAGAATCACCCTCCTTGAAAATAATCACATTTTGTTGCTTTACAGCCTGAAATAAAGACAGACATAGTTTTTGTTTATCCAGTTGTAATTACTCAGTGCAACTTATAACATCCAAGTGAAAGATATAACACCAATATGTCAGGCAAAAATAAAGACAATTCAAAAACAGAATCACAGAGTTGGAAAAAGAATCACCCCCTCCTAAAATTACTTGTAAACTCAATCAGGTATAGCTAATCACCTTTTCAACGGCACACACAAAGCCATTTGACCTTCAACTGTGGGCATATTGATTAGCTCAGCATGAAAAGAGCTTTCCTGGAGCATCTCAGTCCCTGGTAGTGCAACTGAAGCAAACAATCAACTATGGGTGGCAAGGCACTGTCTAAAGATCTCCGGGATAATGTTGTGGACAGGCACAAGTAAGGAGATGGATACAAGAAAATATCAAAGGCTTTATCAATGCCTAAAAGCACAGTGAAGTCTATTATTAAGAAGTGGAAGGTATTTGGTACAACATAGACCCTCTCTGGATCAGGATATCGCTCGAAACTGGATGAAAGAGCCAGGAGGAAACTGGTCAGAGAGGCTACCAAGAGGCCCACAGCAACTCTGAAGCAGTTGCAGGAATTTATGACAAAGAGTGGTCATTGTGTGCATGTGACAACAATATCACAAATTCTCCACAAATGTGGTTTGTATGGAAGGGTTGCAAGAAAAAAGCCACTCCTCAAGAAAGGCCACATGCAGTCACGACTGAGCTTTGCCATAACACACCTAGGAGATTCGGATGGCCACATGGAAAAAGGTGTTATGGTCAGATGAGACTAACATTGAATTATTTGGCCTCAACACCAAACGATATGTCTGGAGGAGATCCAATACAGCTCACCATCCAAATAACACCATTCCTACAGTAAATCATGGGGGTGGTAACATCCTGATATGGGGGTGTTTCTCTGCAGCAGGCACTGGAGCACTTGTCAGGATAGAAGGAATAATGGATGGGGCAAAATACCATCAAATTCTTGAGGAACATTTGATGCCCACTGCCAGGAAGTGGTCAATGGAAAGAAGGTTTACCTTCCAACATGACAATGACCCAAAGCACACAGCAAAAATGACCACACAGTGGTTGAAGTAGAAAAATGTAAATGTCCTTGCATGGCCTAGTCAGAGCCATACTTAAACCCCATTGAATATCTGGGCATGACTTGAAGACTGCAGTCCACAAATGGTCACCATCAAATGTAACGGAACTGGAGCAGTTCTGCAAAGAAGAGTGAGTAAATATTGCACAGTCTAGATTTTACAAAGTTACTAAAGACTGTAATTAAAGCAAAAGGTGCTTCAACAAAATACTGACACAAGGGGGTGATCCTTTTTTCAACTCAGTGATTCTGTTTTTTAATTGTCTTTATTTTTGCCTAACATGTTGGTGTTATATCTTTCACTTGGATGTTATAAGTTGCACTGAGGGGTGATTCTTTTCAATACCCACTGTATTTTGGACCCTGCCATGTTTCAATAAAGGTCCCTTTCAAAGATATTTGGTGGCTGGAACTCAACTTTATTGTATTGTGCATAATCTGGAGGTGGCTGATCCAGGGTTACGTGCCCCACAGAGTGATTTTTGGATAACTATTGACCTGCAACTTTATGGCATCATATATTACAAGACATATGAAATCAACAATTATTTCTTTAAAAAAAATGTGGAAAAAAAATACTTATTGATTAAATAGTTTAATTACTGACATGCTCATAGTACTGCTAAAATTGAATAACTTGTATAGTTTAGGGAAAAAAAATCTTTATACATTTTAAATGTAGGTACAATATTTAGCATTTGAGCTATTTCATATGTTTTATTATTTTAAACTTTTTTTTATAATTTATATTTTATTGAGGTTCAAAAGGTATAAACATATTGGGCTAGATTACAAGTGGAGCGTTAAATTATTGTGCGCCTGCAAAAGGCAAATTTGCTGTTTTCGGGCACGAGATAACCATCCATTACAAGTGTCTAGTATTGCTACCGTGAGCTTGCAGTAGCAATTAGTGCTTATAAAATGAACCAGAGATCAGATCTCTGGTTAATTTAATAAATGTGCCCCCAAAATACAGTCTATTGTATTTTATTAAAAAATAAAGATAGCAGCATCTTTATTTTTTAATAAAATAACTGCACTAGGCAGTATTTTGGGGCTAAAGTTGGTGAGAATGGGGTGTTAGAAAAAAAAATGGCACTGAAAAGTGCCTTTACATTGTGGTCTATGGGAACTGTGTGTTCCCAGTAAATATAAAGATAGAGGGATAGCGATAGATAGTGATAGAAGGATAGAGGGATATGGATAAATGGATAGAGGTATAGAGATGCCTCCTAAGAGGTATATTTCTTTCCTTACACATTTTGGCCCGTGTACATGGGCTTTAACACTAGTTACAGTACCATATAAACACAAACAAGAGTTTTTAAAAATCAGCTTAAAGAAACACTATATAAAGCTCAGATTTAGACAGAAATGTAATATATTCTAGCTACATGATGCACGATAAAAGCTGGCATAGCTTTTTCTCACTAAATAAAGCACAATACAACATGGCAGCCATCTAGAAGTAACCATTTATTTCCCTTTATATTTTTATTTTTAAGAACAGCTCATAATATAAAATTTAATATACAAATATATCTATTTGAACAGGTTGATATGAAAATACCCAGTACAGGGAGTGCAGAATTATTAGGCAAGTTGTATTTTTGAGGATTAATTTTATTATTGAACAACAACCATGTTCTCAATGAACCCAAAAAACTCATTAATATCATAGCTGAATATTTTTGGAAGTAGTTTTTAGTTTGTTTTTAGTTTTAGCTATTTTAGGGGGATATCTGTGTGTGCAGGTGACTATTACTGTGCATAATTATTAGGCAACTTAACAAAAAACAAATATATACCCATTTCAATTATTTATTTTTACCAGTGAAACCAATATAACATCTCAACATTCACAAATATACATTTCTGACATTCAAAAACAAAACAAAAACAAATCAGTGACCAATATAGCCACCTTTCTTTGCAAGGACACTCAAAAGCCTGCCATCCATGGATTCTGTCAGTGTTTTGATCTGTTCACCATCAACATTGCGTGCAGCAGCAACCACAGCCTCCCAGACACTGTTCAGAGAGGTGTACTGTTTTCCCTCCTTGTAAATCTCACATTTGATGATGGACCACAGGTTCTCAATGGGGTTCAGATCAGGTGAACAAGGAGGCCATGTCATTAGATTTTCTTCTTTTATACCCTTTCTTGCCAGCCACGCTGTGGAGTACTTGGACGCGTGTGATGGAGCATTGTCCTGCATGAAAATCATGTTTTTCTTGAAGGATGCAGACTTCTTCCTGTACCACTGCTTGAAGAAGGTGTCTTCCAGAAATTGGCAGTAGGACTGGGAGTTGAGCTTGACTCCATCCTCAACCCGAAAAGGCCCCACAAGCTCATCTTTGATGATACCAGCCAAAACCAGTACTCCACCTCCACCTTGCTGGCGTCTGAGTCGGACTGGAGCTCTCTGCCCTTTACCAATCCAGCCACGGGCCCATCCATCTGGCCCATCAAGACTCACTCTCATTTCATCAGTCCATAAAACCTTAGAAAAATCAGTCTTGAGATATTTCTTGGCCCAGTCTTGACGTTTCAGCTTGTGTGTCTTGTTCAGTGGTGGTCGTCTTTCAGCCTTTCTTACCTTGGCCATGTCTCTGAGTATTGCACACCTTGTGCTTTTGGACACTCCAGTGATGTTGCAGCTCTGAAATATGGCCAAACTGGTGGCAAGTGGCATCTTGGCAGGTGCACGCTTGACTTTTCTCAGTTCATGGGCAGTTATTTTGCGCCTTGGTTTTTCCACACGCTTCTTGCGACCCTGTTGACTATTTTGAATGAAACGCTTGATTGTTCGATGATCACGCTTCAGAAGCTTTGCAATTTTAAGAATGCTGCATCCCTCTGCAAGATATCTCACTATTTTTGACTTTTCTGAGCCTGTCAAGTCCTTCTTTTGACCCATTTTGCCAAAGGAAAGGAAGTTACCTAATAATTATGCACACCTGATATAGGGTGTTGATGTCATTAGACCACACCCCTTCTCATTACAGAGATGCACATCCCCTAATATGCTTAATTGGTAGTAGGCTTTCGAGCCTATACAGCTTGGAGTAAGACAACATGCATAAAGAGGATGATGTGGTCAAAATACTCATTTGCCTAATAATTCTGCACTCCCTGTACTTATTGCATCAAAAATATACATGCAATGAGCATATGATGTTTCACAAGAATACCAACTCACTAAAGTATCCTAAAATAAACTTCTGTTTTCCTGATGCTTGTAACTTTGGAATAATTAAACACATTTCTTAGAAATATTGCAGTTTTGTGGCACCCTCAGTGAAGTCAAGCTGAAATGTTAAAATATATTGATTATTTTTGGAATTATTTAACACTGTAACAACCTTTATTAACCCCTTAAAAGGACAGTCTAATCCAAAATAAACTTTCATGATTCAGATAGAGAATGTAATTTTAAACAATTTTCCAATTTACTTTTATCACCAATTTTGCTTTGTTCTCTTCGTATTCTTAGTTAAAAGCTAAACCTAAGAGGTTCATATGCTAATTTCTAAGCCCTTGAAGGCCACCTCTTCTCTCAGGGCATTTTGACAGTTTTTCAACACTAGAGGGTGTTAGTTCATGTGTGTCATATAGATAACACTGTGCTCAGGCACGTGGAGTTCAGGTGAGCCAGCTCTGATTGGCTAAAATGGATGTCTGTCAAAAGAAATTAAATAAGGGGGCAGTTTGCAAAGGGTTATATATAAGATAATCACAGAGGTATAAAGTATATTTATATAACTGTGTTGGTTGTGCAAACTAGGGAATGGGTAATAAATGGATTATCTATCTTTTTAAACAATAACAATTCTGGTGTAGACTGTCCCTTTAAGGACCGGGCATTTCAGACAAAAACTTCCCCAAAAGACCAGAGCATTTTTAGCATTTTTGCCATCACTGCATTTAAACAGAAATAGAGCCTTTTTTTAAAAAAAAAAAAAAAACATTAACTTTTTCACAATTTTAGGTTTTTCACTGAAATTATTTACAAACAGCTTGTGCAATCATGTCATAAATGGCTATAAATGCTTCTCTGAGATCCCCTTTGATCAGAAATAGCAGACATATATGGTTTTGGTATTGCTTTTTGGTAATTAAAAGGCCGCTAAATGCCGCTACACACCACACTTGTATTATGCCCAGCAGTGAAGGGGTTAATTAGGTAGCTTGTAGGGTTAGGGTTAATTTTAGCTTTAGTGTAGAGATCAGCCTGCCACCTGACACATACCACCCCCTGATCCCTTCTTGACCCCTCTCAAACAGCTCTCTTCCCTCCCCCACCCCTAAAGTTCACCCCCATCTCAAGTACTGGCAGAAAGTCTGTTTTTTTTTTTAATTATTATTATATATTTTCTGGAGGGTAGTATCCCCCTTATCTCCCAACCTCAATGATCCCCCCAAACACCTCTCCGCCCCTCTACCTATTTGCTGCCATCTTAGGTACTGGCAGCTGTCTGACAGTACCCAGTTTCCTGCAAATTAGGCAATTTAATTTTTTTTTTTAAATACCCATTTTTTCTGTAGTGTAGCTGCACCCCCTCAATAACCTACCTCCCAGATCACTTTCCCCCAACGGATCCCACAGAGGATACCCCTCATTGCCTCTCCTCCCTCTTTGCCCCTCACTGCGACAGAGCACAAGTTCTTTTTTTTTTTTTCTTCATCGCCTGTAGCATGGTGTATTGGTCCCACCCGCTCCCGCCCTCCTCCCGCCCCTTCCACAGATGGGCCGTCCACCCGCCTCCCTCCGGGAACCCTCCCACCCACCAACGATCGGCACCACCGCTGTCCAATGCAGATCTCGTGGGGCATGCAGAAATAGCGCAATCTCACTATTGTTAGTGAGATTTCAGCAGAGAGAAGCCCAGGACTGCACCGATGTACAGGGTACGCTGCTTGACCTTAAGGGAATAACGACCAGAGTACGGCACTGATTGTTAAGGGGTAAAATATGACTTAAAGATTTTAATGCTTAGTTGCTATTTTTTTTTTATTTTAATCAACTTTATTGTTGTAAAAATATATAAGGTTACAGTGAATATGTCAATAAAATTCCATTTATAATAACATGGTACATGTGTTGTCGTCGATTCAGAGTCTTTTTAGTTACTTTTAAATTTATACAATACAATGTAACAAATAAAAATATAAGTTGCAGATTGCAAATAAAACAAAAGAAAAACCATACAGTAGCCACAGTATTATTCATGTAACATTTTTTTTGCAGTATAACCATCCCTTGTAGCTCTCATCTGAATATACAGTATGTGTTTTCTGTTTTATATTTAATAAAAGCATATGTGGTACAATGCTTGAAGCTATTGGGCCATTGTAGGCGAATCCCTTTGTTTCCATTTTTTGTCTAGTAGGAATTTCATGCTATTACTGGCCATAAAAATCATTTTATTTTTATGTTTGTATTTTGTTAGGTATGATATTAAAGGGACAATTTACTTCCATTATCAAATTTTGCACAATCTTGAGAAACAAGATCCTACTGAGCACGTGCACAAGCTCACAGGGTAAACATATACTAGTCTGTGATTGGCTGATGTCAGTCACATGACACAGGGGGCCGGAAAATGGGGGGGGAATACATTTGTCATAAAAAAAATCTACTGCTTATTTGAAATTCAGAGTTATTGTTAATTATACAATTCTAAGAAAATAAATGTGTTCAGAGCGCCTCAAATGGGCTAGGTGTTGTACAATGTGTAGAGTGTGTATTTAGAAATATTTTAATTGTAAATCTAGTACTTTACACAAGAATAAAACATGCCACGGTGGGTACAGGGTAATAAATGACAATAAAAACAATAAGATGTGGATCCACTCTTGTACAAATTAAATATTGAATATATCTATATAAAAACACTGAATATAAAATGATACCGAGGCAATAATAATGGTAGCCCCAATAAAAATATGAGAAAGTTAAAATTCCAAACAATGTCTGAAAGAAATCAATCCAATGTATGGATTAAAAAAATGCAGAAAATCAAATGATTGGATTGGTGATATCGACTAGGAGGAGGATACCGTAAGAGATATTATGTACCAGTGTTGGTGGTGATAATGTGTATAAAAAGGGAGTGAAAAATTATCCTTAGTGATTGCAAATATAAAGAAAACAGACAGTGTCAACTTGCTTATTCAAAAGTGAAAAAAATGATGTGAAAAATTGAAAAATTACAAAGGAAAAAATGAAAAAATGCTGCTCAAAAAATGAGTCAGTGATAAAAAAAAAATGGAAAAAAGAGAACAAAGTCAGTGATTGTAATCCAAGAAACAAAATCCTAAAAAAGGCTAAATGTGAAGATCCAAATAAAAGTCAAAAGTTAATAATGTGTAGAAAAGGAAACCTTATTTTCCTAGTGGTGAGAGTCCGTCTGAGGTTCAGTCTTGAGAAAGGCCTAGAGGAGGCCGAAACACGTTGACCACAGCTGGTAAGCACTATTCTGATTTTATATAAGTTTTTAGTACCATCTACACTATTGTTGTTTTTATTTGCTTTTAGGTTTAATTTATGATTTAAAAATAAAAATATTTTTTTTTGGATTGGAGTTTCTCCCAACCACGAAAGGTTCTCACCATCAAGAACAGGAACACTAGCCCATTAATTGGGTTTGACCTAAAAGACCGTTGACTTTATTCTCACCATCAGGAACCTCAGACGGACTCTCACCACTAGAAAAATAAGGTTTCCTTTTCTACACATTATTAACTTTTGACTTTTATTTGGATCTTCACATTTAGCTTTTTTTAGGATTTTGTTTCTTGGATTACAATCACTGACTTTGTTCTCTTTTTTCCTTTTTTTTTAAATCACTGACTTTGTTCTCTTTTTTCATTTTTTGAGCAGCATTTTTTCATTTTTTCCTTTGTAATTTTTTCAAATTTTCACATCTTTTTTTTCACTTTTGAATAAGCAAGTTGACACTGTCTGTTTTCTTTATATTTGCAATCACTAAGGATAATTTTTCACTCCCTTTTTATACACATTATCATCACTAACACTGGTACATAATATCTCTTACAGTATCCTCCTCCTAGTCGATAGCAGCAATCCATTCATTTGATTTACTGCATTTTTTTAATCCACACATTGGATTGATTTCTTTCAGACATTGTTTGGAATTTTAACTTTCTCATATTTTTATTGGGGCTACCATTATAATTGCCTCTGTATCATTTTGTATTCAGTGTTTTTATATAGATATATTCAATATTTAATTTGTACAAGAGTGGATCCACATCTTATTGTTTTTATTGTCATTTATTACCACTGTACCCACCATGGCATGTTTTATTCTTTTGTAAAGTACTAGATTTACAATTAAAATATTTCTAAATACACACTCTACACATTGTACAACACCTAGCCCATTTGAGGCGCTCTGAACACATTTATTTTCTTAGTACATTTTCCAAGCTAGCTACTTAGCCTACTGTTCAGAGCTATAGGTGCTCGTCTTTGGCGCTATACCCCATTGAAATAATAATTATTCTACTGTATTGAGTGGTCCTTTAAGTAAGCAGGGGCGAGATTACATATACGATGCAGGCTTCAGCGCAAGCGCTGCAACCCGCAACGCCCATAATTTCACCTCACACACCGGGGTATCCAATAAACCCCGCCGGTAGTTCATAAAGTGCCGTAAATCGGATAATCTAGCAATGTCCAGAAATGAGCGTAAATACAAATTTCTGGAGTTGCCGTGACTTTCGGCACTTTAGAAACTGCCGGCGCCTAAGAAAAGTAAAAATATATATTAAATCTCCCGTAAAAGTCTAAGACTCCTCCCAAAAATAAGCCTGACACGTAAAACCCCTATTTCCGCCATCAAACCCACATCGTAACTAATAAAAGTATTAACCCCTAAACCGACAACCCCCCCACAATGCAATATGCCTAATTAAACTAATAACCCCTATATCCGCCATCAAACCCACACCGCAAGTAATAACTAAAATATTAACCCCTAAATCTGCCAACCCCAACATCGCAAACTACCTATTAAAACTATTAACCCCTAATCCGCCATTAACCCACAACACAAACTACCTATTAAAGTATTAAAGTATTGACCCCTAAACCCCCAAAATTAAAAAGAAAACTAAGTCTAACCCCCAGGTTGGTACTTGAAGTCCGGTGGAGAAGGTCCTGTCCCATGCGTTGAAGTCTTCTTCCAAGCGGCGACCTCTTCTTTCTTCCAGGAACATCCGGTGTGGAGGGCGGAGCTAAACACCGGTTAATGGAGGATTAGGGTTTAATAGTTTTATTTGGTAGTTTGCGATGTTGGTGTTAGCGGATATAGGGGTTAATACTTTATTTGTAGTTGTGGTGTGGGTTTGTTGGAGGATATAGGGGTTAAAACACTCTTCCGAGTTTTGTGTTATGAGTGAAAAAGCATTGTTATGCTTCATAACGATGCTTTTCCCCTAACGCCGCTATTACAAGTCTTGTAAGTATAGGTGTACCGCACACCTTTTTGGCCATCAAGCAACATCAGTACCGCACTTTTAAAAAAGTCCTTTTTCAATGGGACTTTCAAAGCGCAGGTATTACAAGTTTTGCTGTGAGGCCAAAAAGTGAGCAGTACACCCTGTACTGACAAGATTCGTACCGCCATCTAAAGTCAGTAGTTATGAGATTTACGTTACAAATCTGTAGCATAAAACTCATAACTAAAGTGTTAAAAAGTACTCTAACACCCATAAACTACCTATTGACTCCTAAACCGAGGCCCACCCGCATCGCAAATACTAAAATAAATTATTAACCCCTAATCTGTTGCTCCGGACATCGCCGCCACTTAAAAATGTATTAACCCCTATTCCGCCGCTCCCTGACATCGTCACCACTATAATAAACCTATTAACCCATAAACTGCCACCCTCCTGCATTGCAAATACTATTTAAAGATTATTAACCCTAATACACCGTTCGCCCACACCACCGCAATAATAAACCTATTAACCACTAAACCGCAAGCCCCCAACAGCGAAATATACTAAAATAAACTATTAACCCCTAAACCTCTGGCCTCCCACATCCCTACATAAATATATTAACCCCTAAACCTAACCCTAATATAACCCTAAGTCTAACCCTAACACCCCCTAACTTAAATATAATTAAAATAAATCAAAATTAAACTTACAATTATTACCTAAATAATTCCTATTTAAAACTAAATACTTACCTATAAAATAAAACCTAAGCTAGCTACAAAATAAATAATAGTTACATTGTAGCTAGCTTAGGTTTTGTTTTTATTTCAGGTAAGTTTAACTAGGTAGACTAGTTAGCAGGGGCGTATTACCGCCTAGGAAAACCAAGGCACGGGTGAGGGCGGCAGCACTTTTTCACATCACTGTGACACCACTTGTTCAGTGAGAAAGTAATTTCCTGCTCACCTCTTAACTCCCGTGCTATATCATGCCTAGCGCGGCAGTTATGAGGTGAGCAGGAAATTACTTTCTCACTGAACAAGTGGTGTCAGAGAAAGGAGCTAAATACTCTGGGCCCGATCCGATATGCAAATTTTGCGCGGGTTTGGTATCCTATATACGGCGTAACCTAGAAGTTACGTGTGTATATTTTTGCCTTCGCCCGTATTATTTTTACCCATAGACTGACATACAAAACACGCACAGTTTGGTATCCAATATACAGCGTAAGGACTACGGGTGCAGATTTCAGAAAATCTACTCCATTCTCATCTCGCCACAAATTGCAGGCACAGGAGCCCTTGCACTGACTAAAAAAAACCAACGTAACTCCCTGGATGCCTTAACAAACACATACATTTAAGCAGCATCTCAAGGTTAAAGGGGCAGTATACTATGATATTGCTTTTTTAAGGTTTATTTGCGTATTTGAAATAGTCAAATGGATTGAGCTTGTAGGTACTTTATCACATTGGGGACATATACTTGCTTATTTAATGTAAATTGGATTACCTTCATCTCTTTAGAACCCACTGGTGTCATTTATTCTAATGCTAACACAGCTTGGCAGTTGGCACTGATGCCAAAATATATAAAGGGAAAGTCAACTCCAAAGAAAACCTTCTTCTTTTAAATAGGGCATGTTATTTCTAACTACTTTCAGATTTAATTAGAACACTTGCTTTCTTCTCTTGGTATTCTTAGTTGAAAGCAAAACCTAGGATGGCTCATATGATCATTTATAACACCTTCTTGAAGGCTGGCTCTTTGCAATTGTGTTAAACCAATCACACACACCACAACCTCTCACCTGCAGACTTAAAACACCTGATAATGCCCACCCTATCAGTTACATCACTACTATATATACCAATGGGTCAATTTAGATTGGATGTGAGATACATTGATTTACATCTTACAAGTGAATATTACTATATGTACCCTTCAGAAACAACTATTGTGGATGGGAGTTATAGTACAACAATATGTTAGAAATAGGATAATATTACCTTTTTTGGGCCATTTCCACATAGGCCTTATTATATGTTTTAATAATATTAGTGTACTAAAACACCCCTCACATGGATGGGGATGACAATTATATGGTAAAAAACAGAGGACAAGATTTATGGTGAACTATAAGATTTATTTTTTTTAGGCTTCTTGGATGAGGGGGCAGAGGTGACTGGAGTGGATTTCCTGGTTCTCCTGGTTTGGGAAGCTTCAGATGATTCTGCTGGAGTGCTGGCCACAGATGAAAGGCTTGAGGCAGTGTCCTGCTGGTGTGTGAAGTGCTCAACCAACACACCCAAGAGTTGGTTTTGTTCCCGCCATCTGTTGTCCATCTGTATCTGCATATCAGACTGGATTCTCATCATTTGAGACTGATTTTGGACAATTCCATTTAATGAGGCTGCAATGTCCCTCTGCAGCTCGATGCTACACTTGAGTAGCCTCTCTTGGCTCCTATGAAACCTCTGTTGGCCTCTTTGAATGCTTTCGCAGCTTGTTATCAGCCTCCTCTGTAGTGAAATGTATTCCTCTCCCAGGGGAGAATACAGTGGATCTATAGGCCCTTGAGCAGCAGTGATTCCAGGTGCAGGTTCTGCTCTATCTGCTGGTGCATCATGGACAACCTCAGCTGAAGGTGCTTCATGGACAACCTCAGCTGCAGGTGCTTCATGGACAACCTCAGCTGCAGGTGCTTCAGGGACAACCTCAGCTGCAGGTGCTTCAGGGACAACCTCAGCTGCAGGTGCTTCAGGGACAACCTCAGCTATATGCTCATGTGAGGATGGTGGAGCTCTCCCAAGGGAAGCGGATGGTGGAGCTCTCCCAAGGGAAGCAGATGGTGAAGCTCTCCCAAGGGAAGCAGATGGTGGAGCTCTCATGCTGGATTGGTAGTCCCATTGTCCTCTAGTGTGTGACCACTCAGCCTGTCCACTTTGCATACCTTGCGACATCCCCTGTGTGGAAAAGCCATGACTGGCCTGATATTGTGTTGGGGGGGGGTAAAGACATCAACCCTTCGTGGCTGACTTGGCTTCCCCCTCAAAGCCAAAAGGATGTTCCTCAGGCCAGGTATCTTGCCATGGCTCGTATGCCAATGGTGGTGGCATCACTTCTGGGTCCTCAACAGAGGCAATCCAACCTAGCTGATGCCTGGGAGCATAATGTCCATGTTGCTGCATGAAGACCGGTGGTGGAGGTGGCTGCATGGCTGTGACTGGTGGTGGTGGTGGTGGAGGTGGTGGAATGCCAGTTTGCAGCCTGGTGACAGGAGGTTCTGAGGAGGAGTCAAATGATGATAGGGATTAGTACAGTCATATATATGTCCATGTGGGCATACAATATACATTGATACATGCTAGGGACAATACTCATTCTCGTGTCAAACTCTCTATGAGGGATTTTAATCTGCACAGTATACAGGTATGTGTTTCATACAAGAGTTATGTGTACATGTCAGTGATGTCAGTGATGGAGAAAATGTATTCTTTAAGTGACACTATGGTCACACAATTTACTTTAGCCTGATGTAGGCACAGAACCTGCTTTATGAACTAAAAGTATTGTGATGGCTATAGTGTCCATTTATTGAAAACTCAACATGTGGCTTGTGGCTTGTGGCCTGTGTTACTCTGAGACATGTTAGTATTGCACTATTCCACCTCATATCATGAATTGCATTGTGTTAAGTAGCATTAATGTCAAATCAAATTGTAGATGTTTTTGTTAGTAGGCCAAATACCATTCTCCTCATTGTGTACATGAATGTGTGACATTAAAGGATGTTATATCTCAAATACATATCATACTGGTGTGTGGGATGTTACTCACCAGCATGAGGTGCTGTGGTTGCAACCCCTGAGTCACAAGCCCCTGGAAGTCCATGGACTGCTGTGATACTCAGGGACCTGCTTATCATCTCCTGCCATTCGTTGTATTCAGCTTCCTGGGGTGGACCACCGCCTGTTCCCCTCTGGTGCATGGCTTCTTGGCCCATTTTCTCCTTCACCCGCCTCTTGCAATCATTCCATCTTTTTTTAAGGCCCTCAACAGTCCTCCTCTGCGGGGCCACGCTGTTTACAGCATCCTCGACCAACAACCATGCTGCCTTACGCCTTTGGCCAACTCCTTTGCCCTTCTCCTGGCCAAAGAGGGCACTGTGGTTCTCTAGGACGGCCTGGACTAGCGCAACATTCTCATTGAACGAGAAGTTTGGGCATCTCATGCGCTCATCGTCTGTGGCCACCTGGCTTCCTCCCTGGGATGTCCCTGGTGTGGGTTCCTCCCTATCCTCTCCCTCCTCCCCCCTTCTGCCCCCATGTGCACCCTCTGTCCCTCTTCTGAGTGTGCCTGGTCTCGGGGCAACCCCACTCCCATCATCCTTTCTGGCTCTCCCTCTCCCCACTCCACTTACTCCATGACGGGGACCCTGCTGCTCCTCCTGTCCACTACAAGAATCCTCTCCCTGCAACTCCACTCCCCTCCTCCCCCCGCCCTACCTCTCCCTGCCATCCTCACACTACACACACTCACACACTCCCACTTCAATCACACACAATCACAACCAAACACTCAGCCTATCACACTGTAAAAGATAAATAAAATGTGTGAGGTGTTTGAAAAAAAAGTGTTGTGTATTTTGTATATGTATGTATGCAAAATGTGTGCAATATGTAAAAAAAAAGTGTAAGTAAATGTGCAGGCTTACCCAAACAAAAATCCGACCTAACTAACTTTTATGAATTGCGCCTCTCTCACTGCTCTTACTAAATAACTGAACTCACTGTAGTGTGCTGTAGCTCCAAGAACCAACCAAACACACTAAAGAAAATGGCGGCTGCGCATGGGTTTATGTATGAATTTTGAATCGCGTAATTACGTGGCGCATCTTTTAGAACTGGCGGTTATTTTTTATGATTCGTAGCCTAATTTGCATCAAACTACTCTTTATTGAGACTTTACATGAACAAAATACTGGCGTAAGTACTTACGACAACTAAAATGTGTATTTGCGCACATTTTAGTTGATTGCTGGTTTTTCATACTTACGCCAGTTTAGCATCTGACGGCGCAGTATATTGGATAGCTTGAGTTGCAAGGTGAAATTACGTGCGGCGCTGGTTCCCTCGCTTGCGCCGAAAACTACGCTGTATATCGGATCGCGCCCTCTGTCTCCGTTCCCAGGACATACAAGCTTACAAGCAAGGATTTGCTATAAAGGGCAATATAGACAATGGTCTCTACTGTCGCAAACGCTGCATGCATATTTATCACTCAGATTTTGCCTGCAGCAGCAGCAGCAGCCAGAAGCCCCACACCTCCCCCTTAGCCACAGGCTGGCACCCAGGACACCTGCTCATCCTGTGGTTTCAGAGGACAGAGGAATAATGGACCAGAACTTTTGGAGGCACTGGCATTAAAGAGGCACATTTTAAGTCGGCTGCTGCACATGAGGGACTGACTCAATATAGACCAAAGCAGCTATGATCATGGCACTCCGGAAGCTGCACAATCCTACATCATATCCTGCAAGTGTGCATACAGTATGGGGCAACCCCAGGTCCATGTCCCAGGAGCCCTACTTTGGTGCTGCAGCCTAATATTTCTGTAATCCTGTGGGCAGCAGCTGAGCAGTTACCGCTACTATAAGGGAGCAGGTATGTGATGGACTAGTTAACAATTTAATTGTTTATTCCTGCAAGTTATTCAGCGGAACTAGCAAGAGAAACGAAGGGTGCCTGCCCCAAAAGAACTCTATATTTTATTATAATTAATCTTGGAGGATATAATTACTGGTTACTTCCTTAATTCTCATTACAGAGACCAACAAGTCATCCCACTGATAATTTCATTACGAATGCCCATCAAAATGCCCTTTTCAGGGTTTTACTGTGGGGGGGTGTTTGTATTTTTAACAGGTAAAAGAGCTGATTTCTTTTTTTTTCTCCTTTTAAGGTTTTTTTTTTATTTAGGGTGGGCTTTTTATTTTGATACGGCTATTAGATTAGGAGTAATTCATTTTTATTTTTGATAATTTCTTTTTTTCATTTTGTGTAATTTAGTGTTTAGTTTTTTGTGATTTAGATCATTGTATTTTATTAATATAATTTATTTTATTTGATTGTAATGTTAGGTTTTAGTGTAAGGCAGGTTAGGTTTTATTTTACAGGTAAATTTGTATTTATTTTAACTAGGTAGTTAGTAAATAGTTAATAACTATTTACTAACTAGTCTACCTAGTTAAAATAAATACAAACTTAGCTGTGAAATAAAAATAAAACCTAAGCTAGATACAATATAACTATTAGTTATATTGTAGCTATCTTAGGGTTTTTTTTTTCAGGTAAGTATTTAGTTTTAAATATGAATTATTTAGGTAATAATTGTAAGTTTAATTTAGATTTATTTAAATTATATTTAAGTTAGGGGAGTTAGGGTTAGAATTAGGTTTAGGGTTACGTTGGGGTTAGGGTTATGCTTAGGGTAAGGGTTATGTTAGGGTTAGGGTTATTTAGGGGTTAATATATTTATTTAATGTTAGTGATGTGGAAGGCTAGAGGTTTAGGGGTTAATAACTTTAGTTTAGTGGCGGCGACATTGGGGGCGGCAGATTAGGGGTTAATAACTGTAATGTAGGTGGAGGCGATATCAGGAGCAGCAGATTAGGGGTTAAAAACATTATGTAGGTTGCGGCGATATCAGGAGCGGCAAATTAGGGGTGTTTAGACTTGGTTTTTATGTTAGGGTGTTAGGTTTAAACAATATAAATCCTTTGGTAAGCGCTCACTTTCACCTGTATTCCGCGCTGTTTATATTTGTTACTCTGCAGCACTGCACGGTGTCTCCTCCTCAGCGCTCCTCACGGGAGCTATAATGCGTAACTCAGTTCTGGTCCGGTCTGGTGCACAGGATACATGGGGAACTTCACCTAATCCCCAGAAAACACTGTACCAAAATGAGGCCAAATCCTCGCACTCAGTCAATGGGATAGGTCTGGGTGATGAGACAAGACGCCACTTCTTGCTTTGAAAATAAAAGCTTCTAGGGTCATTGAAAAAGTGAATACCTAACGAAACACGTTTGACCTGAATCTCTTGACAGCAAGTTTTGCCTTTTAAGTGTTCTGGCAATAAAAAAGCTTTTATTTTCAAAGCAATAAGTGGCATCTTGTCTCATCACCCAGACCTATCCCACTTACTGAGTGTGAGGATTTGGCTTCTTTTGTTAGGTTTAAACGTAACTTTTTCTTTCCCCATAGACATCAATGGGGCTGCGTTACGGAGCTTTTGTTTCCACGATCGCAGGTGTTAGGCTTTTTTTTTGCCGACTCTCCCCATTGATGTCTATGGGGAAATCGTGCACGAGCACGTCAAAACACTGCTTGTATTTGGGTGAGGTATGGAGCTCAACGCAACCATATCACCCGCACAAGCCGGGTTTTACAAAACCTGTAATAGCAGCGCTATAGGGAGGTTAAATACTGCCGCTTTTGTGGTGGTCATTAATTTCCCTATAGCGCTCAAAACTCGTGATCTAGCTGTTTATTAGTTATTGCGGTGGGGGTTGGCGATTGACAGGTAGATAGATATTACGCATGCGTTAGGTGTTTATTTTTGCAGGCAGTTTTGGGAGTTACGGTGCTCCCATACTCAGGCCTACTGCGGATGCCTTTGTATGAGGTGAAAATGGAGTAAGATTTCTCCATTTTCGCCACCTAAGTCCCTGCGCTGAATATTGGATACCGATTTGCGACGCGGTCACATGTTAGGTTATGGGAGTAAAAATTTGCGGCCGACCGGTGAAATATACGTGCCGCTTTTATATACAGCTCAGTATATTGGATACCAAAATTGCACAAAAAAACGGCATCACCGACTTTTACGGGCGCCGCCGCATATGTAATCGGGCTCCAGATGTGTGGGTCCAAGGGAAGTGGGATTTCTAACATTTTAGATGTTTCCTTAGCAATGGCCTAGTTGCCATTTTTCATATTTGTTAAAAAAAATAGGATTAGTTACTGAGATATAGAGAGTTTTAAAGTCCCTTATACTAATATATTTTTAAGGTAGAAGCAAACAGTTGAAAACGTAAGTGAAAACATGCTCAGTAGAGATTTGTAGTCTATGATATTGGTCTCTATGCTGCTATAGCCTTGAGTATAGTAAATACCTGTCATGGTTTCCTATAGCTTAGGAAGTCAGACTACACACATACACACAATAATTATACACACACAATCTACATAAATACTACTTATATACACACACTACATATAAACACGTGCCACAAACCATACACGCACAAACTAAACATGCTCATCACCAGCACACACACTTTTTTTTTTACAATAAAAAATAGAAAATTTGTTAGAAAAAAAAATATGTTAAAGGGACATCATAAAAGTATAGTTGTGCTTATATTATTTTAATATTTGTTCTACTTTTATTGAATTTGACATTGGTCTTTAAAATAACATATTAAAAGTATTGTAAAATGAAAAAAAATCTTTTGGATTTGTAAAATAACTGCAACTTAAAGGGGCACTCTGCACCAGAATTGTTATTGTTTAAAAAGATAGATAATCCCTTTATTACCTATTTCCCAGTTTTGCACAGCCAGCATGGTTATATTAATATACTTTTTTACCTCTGTAATTACCTTGTTTCTAAGCCTCTGCAAACTGCCCTCTTATTTCAGTTCTTTTGACAGACTTGCATTTTAGCCAATCAGTGCTGACTCCTAGGTAACTCCATGTGCATGAGCACAATGTTATCTATATGACAAACAGGAACTAATGCCCTCTAGTAGTGAAAAACTGTCAAAAGGCATTCAGATAAAAGGCGGCCTTCAAGGTCTAAGAAATTAGCATATGAGCCTACCTAGGTTTAGCTTTCAACTAAGAATACCAAGAGAACAAAGCAGAATTGGTGATAAAGTAAATTGGAAAGTTGTTTAAAATTACATGTCCTATCTGAATCATGGAAGTTTATTTTGGACTTTACTGTCCCTTTAAAACTTCCAATCAGGAGCTACTTGCTTTGATCACTAAATGGGCTATAGATTCAGGTTACCTTGATGACTGTTCAGCTTGTAAGGGGGGTGGGGAAAGGAAGAACACAGGTGGTTCAGGGACAATTGTGCATTATCCTACAGGCTGGACATACGCTGGGCATCACTCCACATCATTGTGCCTTCCTTAAAGGGACAATCAAGTCAATATTAAACTTTCATGATTCAGATAGGGCAAGTAATTTTAAACAATGTTCCAATTTACTTTTATCATCAAATTTGCTTTGTTCTCTTGGTATTATTTGTTGAAAGCTACGGTAGGCTCATATGCAAATGCAAATTTCTAACCCCTCTTATTTCAGTGCATTTTGACAGATTTTCACAGCTAGACAGTGTTAGTTCATGTGTGCCGTATAGATAACAGTATGCTCACTCCTGTGGATTTATTTATGAGTCAGCACTGATTGGCTAAAATGCAAGTCTGTCAAAATAACTCAGATAAGGGGGCAGTCTGCAGAGGCTTCGATACAAGGTAATCACAGAGGTAAAAAGTATATTAATATAACAGTTATGAAAAACTGGGGGAATGACTTATAAATGTATTATCTATCTTTCTAAACAATAACAATTCTGTAGTAGACTGTCCCTTTAAAGCAAACATCCCCTCCTGCACACAGTATACTGGAAATGTCTGTCTGCATTGTTATGGTTGGCCAGGCTTCAGATTCAGGGAGCAGGCAGCATGCCCAGTTACCTAGGTAACAGTGATGTTGAGCATCTCATGTATTTGAGAGAGTGAGGAAACACAGAATGCTCAGAGACAGCATCACATTGCATCATCCCTAAAAACTTATATTAGGAATTGGAGACCTTGAGTCCGTTATAAAAGTGTATTCAATATTTGTACAATATTGATGGAGCGGATGTGAAAAGCAACCACATTGGGGAAATGTTTTCTTTTTTGAAACTTTCTCAATTGCTGTTGCTTTTTCCATCTAAAGTGGAGGAGAGTCCACGGCTTCATTCATTACTGTTGGGAATTAAGAACCTGGTCACCAGGAGGAGGCAAAACCACCCCAGCCAAAGGCTTAAATATCTTCCCCACTTACCTCATCCCCCAATCCTTTTTTTGCCTTTCGTCACAGGAGGACAGCAGAGAAGTGCCGAAGATCGGAGTAGTCTCTTATGGAGGGTAGTACTCTTCACATTGGGACTGAAGTTTTAATTAGTCCTGTCAGCCTCACAGTGAGAGCCTGGGCGAAAGTTAGAGTCCGGAGATAGAGGGAGAGTCTTTCTGCAAAACCATCCCGACTCATATTAACAGCACCACAAGCAATCAGCGTTGGCGAGTTTCGCGGCCTGCTTTTTACACTCAAGTCCAACTCAGGAGCGAGGCTACTTACCTGTCACACTTGAAGGGCCGTGTTCCTGTTCCACGGCGTAGATTCTGGTAAGATTGTTTCATTTTGTATTACATAATGATAACACGGAAGACAGGGTCACAGTGTGAAGCCTTTTATCTTTAAAGAATCAAGGGTTAATATTCCTGGAAAGGGGATTATTGAACAGGGGGGATTTATACATGATATTGTTTATTGTGTCATTGCTGAGTTATGTGCGAGATGAGGCTCTGCAAATGTGTGCAACTTTCAGGTGACTTACGGGAGTATTGCACAGCCCTTTTTTGGCGTGTTTCCTCTTAGGCAGGGGCAGTCCTGCCAGGCATTCCATGTGATGTGACCGGGGTGGTTATCTCTCTTCCTCTGTTGATCAGCGGCGCAGGAGATGAAACGGTTCCGGGGTCCAGGTCATAGGAGGTGGTGAGTGCCCTGGCCATTGGAGGTTATAAAGGTGCTTATTATTAAGTTAATCTAGTCCGTAATAACAGTGCAAGCTATGGAGGACTCTGACGTGTTAGAGGGCTCTCCCTCTTTAACAAGGTCTCATTCCTGTGTTTATTGTGAAGAGGTTCTGGTAGAACAGCCTGCTCAACTATGTTCCACATGCCTTAATAAAGTTACGACATCTAAAAGTAAACGGATGTCTAGTACTACTGAGCCGTCCACCTCTGAGCGCATGCACATGCAGGGCCCCAGGGTCCAACCATTACTCCTGTGGGAGAGATTCATTGGCCGTCAAATTTTGCGGATCAACTTCAAACGGCGTGATTGAAAGTGATCCATGCCTTACCACGTTCTGCTAAGCGTAGGGCGTATCATAGCGGCCCGGCCCAGGGGTTGTCTACACCTATGAAAATATCAGAGGCATTATACGATGACGAGGCCCACTCTGACTCTTCGGAGGAGGCTCCTTCTGGGTCGGAGTCCGTGTCATCTAAACCTCTGGCTGCAGAGGAGCCTGACTTTAGGTTTAAGATAGAGAATTTGCGCTTTTTGCTGAAGCAAGTGCTTGCTACTCTGGAGGTTCCGGAACCAAAGCTTCTGGAGGAACCTGCAATTCCTAAGCTTGATAAGGTATATGAGGACAAGGTGGTGCCTCAGGCCTTCCCAGTTCCTGCTAAGATGGCTAATATTATTAAGAATGAATAGGCACAATTAGGTTCTTCCTTTTCCCCTTCTTCTTCCTTTAAGAAACTGTTCCCCATTCCGGACTCTCAGCTTGAGCTGTGGGGTACTGTCCCTAAGGTGGATGGTGCTATTTCCATGCTCGCGAAGCGGACAACTATTCCTCTCGAGAATAGTTAGTTGTTTAAAGGGACAGTCTAGTCCAAAATAAACTTTCATGATTCAGATAGGGCATGTAATTTTAAACAATTTTCCAATTTATTTTTATCATCAATTTTGCTTTGTTCTCTTGGTATTCTTAGTTGAAAGGTAACCTAGGAGTTTCATATGCTAATTTCTTAGACTTTGAAGGCCACTTCTTTTCAGAATGCATTTTAACAGTTTTTCACCACTAGAGGGTGTTAGTTCATGTGTTTCATATAGATAACACTGTGCTCTTGCACGTGAAGTTACTTGGGAGCCAGCACTGATTGGCTAAACTGCAAGTCTGTCAAAAGAACTGAAATAAAGAGGCAGTTTGCAGAGGCTTAGATACAAGATAATCACAGAGGTAAAAAGTATATAAATATAACTGTGTTGGTTATGCAAAACTGGGGAATGGGTAATAAAGGGATTACCTATATTTTAAAACAATAAAAATTCTGGTGTAGACTGTCCCTTTAAAGAGCCCATGGATAAAAAGTTGAAAAACATGTTAAGGAAGATGTTTCAACACACAGGGTTTGTTTTTCAGCTGGCAGTGGGCCGTAGCCGCAGTTTCCGGAGCTGCGACATAGTGGTGTGAATCCCTGTGTGAAATGGTCGAGGGGGAGATTTCCATCGACGAGATACAGGATAAGATTAATGTGCTGAAGGTCGCCAATTCTTTCATCTGTGATGCCAATATGCAAATTATTCACCTGAACGCTAAGGTGTCAGGTTTTTCCGTTTTAGCTTGCAGGGCTCTGTGGCTAAAGTCTTTGTCTGCGGACATGACCTCTAAGTCGAGGCTGTTGTCCCTGCCTTTTCAAGGAAAGATTCTGTTCGTCCAGGATTGGATTCGATCATATCCACGGTTATGGGAGGCAAGGGAGCTTTCCTACCGCAGGATAAGAAGGCTAAGCCTAAAGGATCTACTTTTTCATCCCTTTCGTGCGGACAAGGCCCAGCGCCAGCAGCCGGTCGCGAAAGCGGACCAGTCCAAGGGAACTTGGAAGCTGGCTCATTCTTGGAACAAGTCTAAGCAGAGCAAGAAGCGCGCCGAGACAAAATCGGCATGAAGGGGCGGCCCCCGACCGGTCTCTGGACCAAGTAGGGGGCAGATTATCTCTCTTCTCAGAAGCCTGGTTACAGGACATTCAGGACCCTTGGGTTCTGGAGGTTGTCTCCCAGGGTTACAGGATAGGGTTCAGACCCCATCCGCCCAGGGGCAGATTCCTCCTGTCAAACCTGTCTTCAAGACCAGAAAAGAGAGAGGCCTTTCTAGAGTGTGTGAGGGATCTCTCCTCTTTTGGTGTTATCTACCAGTACCCCTAGCAGAAAGGGGTCTAGGGTACTATTCAAATCTGTTTGTGGTTCCAAAGAAGGAGGGCACGTTCCGCCTGATTCTGGACCTAAAGTGTTTAAACAAGTTTCTGAGTGTTCCATCGTTCAAAATGGAAACGATCAGATCTATTCTGACCCTAGTTCAAGAGGTACTGTTCATGACAACTATAGACTTGAAGGACACTTACCTTCATGTGCCAATCCACAGGGACCACTTCAAGTTCTTAAGATTTGCGTTTCTGGACCAAAACTTCCAGTTTGTGGCCCTCCCCTTTGGTCTGGCGACGGCCAGAGAATCTTCACAAAGGTTCTGGGGGCCCTGCTTGCGGTGGCCATAGCCATAGGCATTGCTGTGGCGCCCTATCTGGACGACATACTAGTCCAGGCGCCGTCACTCAGTCTCACAGAGGATCATTCAAGGGCTCTTCTTATTTTGCTTCAATCTCACAGTTGAAAGATCAACTCAGGAAAGAGTTCCCTGGTTCCCAGCAACAGGGTACAGTTCCTGGGCACGATAATAGACTCTATGTCCATGAAAATATTTCTCACAGACCATCGATGCAGGAAGATTGAGTCCTCTTGTCTTGCCTTTCAGTCCTCCTCAAGTCCCTCAGTGGCTCAGTGTATGGAGCTGATCGGACTCATGGTTTCCAGCATAGACGTCATTCCATTCGCCAGGTTCCATCTCAGACCTCTTCAATTGTGCATGTTGAGACAGTGGAACAGCGATCATTCAGATCTATTACAGCATATATCCATGGATGCTCTGACTTGGATCTCCTCTTCTTGATGGATCCTCCTGGAGCAACTGTCCATCGGGACATCCTTCTTGAGACCGTCCTGGGAGATTGTGACCACAGACGCGAGTCTGGCAGGATAGGGAGCTGTTTGGGGTGCCAGGATGGCACAAGGAAAATGGTCCTGATAAATATTCTAGAACTCCGAGCAATCTACAATGCTCTGAAGGCATGGCCTCTTCTGGGGTTGTTCAGCTTCATCAGATTCCAGACCAATAACATTACCTTGGTGGCTTACATCAACCATCAGGGGGGTACGAGGAGCTGCCTAGCCATGAGGGAGGTGTCTCGGATCTTGGAGTGGGCGGAGTCCCACAGCTGCTCACTCTCACCGATTCACATTCCATGTGTGGACAACTGGAAAGCAGACTTTCTCAGCAGGCAATCCTTCCATCCAGGGGAATGGTCTTTTCACCCTAAAGTGTTTTTGGAGATTTGTCTCTGATGGGGAACGCCGGAAATAGATCTCATGGCATCCAGACTCAATTGCAAGCTACCCCGATACGGGTTGAGGTCCAGGGATCCCCAGGCAGAGTTGATAGATGCCTTAGCGGTGCCTTGGGGGTTCAGCCTAGCTTACATTTTTTCACCGTTACCACTTCTACCTCGTGTAGTGGCATGCATCAAACAGGAGCGAGCTTCAGCCATTCTGATTGCTCCATCATGGCCACGGAGGATGTGGTTTGCGGATTTGGTGGGGATGTCATCCTCTCTGCCATGGAGGTTACCCTGTCGCAGGGATCTGCTGGAACAGGGCCCTTTTCAACATCAAAATTTCGATTCTCTGAGGCTGACTGCGTGGAGATTGAACGCCTTGTCTTGGCCATGAGAGACTTTTCTGAAAGTGTGATTGATACTCTTATTCAGGCAAGGAAGCCAGTCACTCGTCGCATCTACCATAAGGTGTGGAGGACTTACTTGTCCTGTTGTGAGAAGCATGGATATCTTTGGCATAAGGTGAAGGTATCCAGGATTCTGTCCTTTCTCTAAAATGGTTTGGAGAAGGGTCTTGCCGCAAGTTCCTTAAAGGGACAGATTTGGGCATTATCAGTCTTGTTGCATAGGAGACTTGCTGAGCTCCCTGACATCCAATATTTTGTTCAGGCTCTGTCTAGAATCAGGCCTGTCTGTAGACAGTCTGCTCCCTCATGGAGCTTAAACTTGGTCCTTAAGTTATTGCAGAAGGTTCAGTTTGAGCCTATGCATTCCATTGACATTAAGATTCTGTCCTGGAAGGTTCTCTTCCTGTTGGCCATTGCATCGGCACACAGAGTATCTGAACTGGCTGCCTTGCAATGTGAGCCTCCTTATCTGGTTTTCATGCGGATAAGGCTGTGCTTCGCACTGGTTTGGGGTTTCTTCCCAAGGTGGTGTCTAACCGTAACATCAATCAGGAAATAGTGGCTCCTTCTTTATGTTCTAACCCTTCTTCTTCTAAGGAGAGGTTACTTCATAATCTGTATGTGGTTCGTTCCCTGAAGTTCTATCTTCAGGCTACAAAAGATTTCAGACAGTCTTCATCTTTTTTTGTGGTGTATTCAGGGAAGCGCAAGGGGCAGAAAGCCTCTTCTACTTCTTTGTCCTTTTGGTTGATTAGCTTGATTCGCTTGGCCTATGAGACAGCGGGACATAAGCCTCCTCTGAGGATCACGGCTCATTCCACTAGAGCTGTGGCTTCGTATTGGGCCTTCAAGAATGAGACCTCTATGGAGCAAATTTGTAAGGCGGCTACCTGGTCCTCCTTACATACTTTTACAAAGTTTTACAAATTTGATGTTTTTGCTTCTGCAGAAGCTGTTTTTGGCAGAAAGGTTTTGCAGGCTGTGGTGCCCTCAGATTAGGGTCCACCTTTTCCCTCCCGGTTACATTCAGTGTCCTCTAGAGCTTGGGTATATGTTCCCAACAGTAATGAATGAAGCCATGGACTCTCCTCCCCTTTAGATGGAAAACATAAGTTATGCTTATTACCTGATAATTTCATATCCATCGAGGGGAGGAGAGTCCACGGCTCCCGCCCGTATCTCCGATGGGCGGACCTAAATTTAATTAATCTTCTGGCACCATTTATACCCTGATATTTCTCCTACTGTTCTTTGTTCCCTTGGCAGAATGACTGGGGGATGAGGGAAGTGGGGGAGGTATTTAAGCCTTTAACTGGGGTGTCTTTGCCCCCTCCTGGTGGCCAGGTTATTAATTCCCAACAGTAATGAATGAAGCCGTTACCTCTCCTCCCCTCGATGGAAATGTAGCTGCACATAGATGCTTCATGTAATTAGCTCACCCATATGCTTTGCTATTTCTTCAACAAAGGATATCTAAAGAATTAAGCAAATTAGATAATTGAAGAAAATTAGAAAGTTGTTTAAAATTATATTCTCTATCTTAATCATGAAAGCAAAATTTGGGGTTTCATATCCCTTTGATCAAGCAAATTTATTTAGGGGAATTTGAAATAACAAAATGGGTGGACGGTGGATGTGGTAAAGGGGAAGTTAGTGTGGCTTACAGATATTGAGAAAATCACTTCCCTTCCCTTTAGATATTGCTCTTATTATACTTGATAACAATTATGACTATTAACATTTGATTTTTGGCCATCATGTAAAGTATTTTTACTTTACTAAGCGTAAATTTCAACTCGACTGTTAATATCATTTGTTACATTTTTAAGTTTAATTTTTTAATTATTAAGTAAAAGTTACGTTTTAATAATTAACCTGCTTTTTCATATTTGATTTTTTTTTTTATAATATGAATTATGTACGGCTAGAGCACCAATTGGAAAACAGTTCAAACCCATAGCTCACCCCAAAAAATTACTTTTGAATTGGGCGGCCAGAGCGCTGGGTTTTTGAATTTCTGCCATACATTAAAAAGTAAGTTAAAGTGCATCTTCATTACAACTGATGAATTAAACGCCATATAAAATATCACTAACATTCCGGATCTGTTTATACAAAGGGGAAAGTTTACCATCACTTTAGATTTTCTAATTTTCCCGACTATTGTTTTCCTTTGCTTTGCGAATACTGTGTCAAAGTATATTGTAGTGTGCTGAGTAGCAGAGCAAAGTGATGAAGTGATTTAATGTTCAATTTAAAAAAAAAAAAGTTGATGTAAGTTTCCCATGAATTGAATATTTCATGTTAAAACTACCAACACTAGGTTTGTATGCAAGGTGTTGTGCTGCTGTCTGTAAGTCTAGGGATTTAGACAAGTTAGTGAGATGCAATATACTGCAGAGTTGGTTTCCTTTATTTGGAAGCATTTTCTACCTTGTTGCTTGGTTCTTGTTTCCATAACAATTGTTGTCTCGAGATGATAATGCTTTTGGGATTTAGCAGTCAAGGAAGTTAATGAGGACCATTTGATCATGATTTCTAAATCCAAATGTTTCATCAGGAAAGTCTATTTTAAAAACAAACCATATAACAGAAGTGTGTGCAGTATGTGCATGGCACTATAAAACTGAATACTTCATTTTAAGCATTGGAAATTTGCATTATGAAATATACCCTGAAAAATGAATTGTTAACTGTAGCCATTTGCTTTATTTCATGTTAAAAATAGCATAGTGCAAAGAAATGCCACAGTGCAAATTCTTTATTTTGTTACGGTTTTCACAGAGCAGTAGATCAGCCATCACCTCCAATGTGTTTCGGCCAAGGGAGGGGAGGGGGATTTCTCTTCCATACTTTTATCCCTTCCCCCCTAGCCACACACTCGGACCACATCCCTTAGCCAAATAGCCATGCACTGGGCAACCTACATCAAGCCTACTGAACACATGCTACTGCGCTAACCGTGAAGGTAGTTATGGATATTTTACATTCCAATGTTCAAGTTTTTTTTTCAATATATATTTCTATCTATCTATCTATCTATCTCTATCTATCTATCTATCATCTATCTATCTATCAATCTTATTTTTTGTAAAATATATATCTATACCTATATGTTAGGTATAGGTATATATGGAACTATATAGGAAACTATTATCTATTTAAAAATACATAGAATATTTTCCGCTATGTGAAGAACATTAGAATGTAAAATATTTACAGTACATACACACTTAAACACATTATTAACATTACACTTGAATACAAATGATTATTCATGTTTTAAGGTATTTGAGTGGAAAGGGCTCCAAAGTATATACAGGTGGCCCTCGATTTACAACGGTTCAATTTACACCGTTTCAGAATAACAACCTTTTTTCTAGTCATGTGACTGCAATTAAAAAGAATTGAGAAGCAGTGCATTTATTAAAATAGCCAGTAGGTGGAGCTGTCCCCTTGTGTTACAGCAAAGCCAAGCAAGCTGAAATTAATCAGTTTAACCAGACCTGAGCTATCGAGCAGATTTCAAAGGAAGATCGTCCTGTCTATAAATGAGTCCAGATTGGAATGCATAGAAAGAACTGTTTGCAGAAAAATGCAAGTGAAGTCTGTGTTGTGTATTTTTTTTATTAGGTTTATAATGCTGTTTAGCAAATGTTTTTGTTCATTTAACTTAGTTTAATTATATATTCTGTGTTGTGTGATTATTTTATTAGGTTTATAATGCTGTTTAGCATTTAAAGTCTTCATTTCAAAGCTTTAAAAATAATGTATTAGGTGTTACTGGAACCTAACTCCCTCACTTCCCATTGACTTACATTATAAAATGGGTTTCAATTTACAACGGTTTTGATTTACAACCATTCCTTCTGGAACCTAACCCCGGCGTAAACTGAGGGCTACCTGTATACATATGTATATATGTGTATACATATGTATATACCTACACATATAAACATACACACACATATTTAGACATGTGTATTATACATTATAGCCCTTTCCATACAAATACCTTGTCATATACCGTTTAGCACTTATAACTTTTTATTTTTAATATTTATATGAATACATTTTATTTGATAGTGTATATATGAGTGTAACACATTATTTGAACGTATTTATGTTGTGTTTGGTATATTTAGCTCTAACCATTTACACAAGGACTTCAGTTGTGCTAACCCGACAAGCTTGTGCAGCCTCGTTTACTTTCAACTTATAATATGACCACAAGTTAACGCAGGTGCGATAGTTTAGTATTGCGCGCGCTGCTGTTAGTTAGTGTGCCACTTCTAATATAGCCCATAGAGTCTAGCCTTATGATGAATATTTCTTCTATTTTTAACACATTCAAAGCGATACTAAACCCAATTTTTTTCTTTCATGATTCAGATAGAGCATGCAATTTTAAGCAACTTTCTGGTTTACTCCTATTATCATTTTTTCTTTATTCTTTTGATATCTTTATTTGAAAAGCAGGAATGAAGGTTTAGGAGCTGGTCCATTTTAGGTTCAGCACCTGGGTAGAGCTTGCTGATTGGTGGCTAAATGTAGCCACCAATCAGCAAGCCCTATCCAGGGTCTGAACCAAAAATGGTCCGGCTCCTAAACTTTCATTTCGGCTTTTTGAATAAATATACCAAGAGAACGAAGAAAAAATGATAATAGGAGTAAATTAGAAAGTTAATTAAAGTTGCATGCTCTATCTGAATCATGAAAGAAAGAAATTGTGTTTAGTATCCGTTTAATACATTAAAGGACATAAACCTCAAAAAATTTAATTCCCCAGAAACCAATTAATGAATGAATTAAAAATAAAACAACATTGCAATATACACTGATTGTTTAAATTGTTTGCTTTTGCTTTGACAATTGTTCATTTCTCATGCTCCCTAGAAAGGTAGAAAACAAATTATTTCATCTGAGTTTGCTACAAAGTGCTGAAAATTGCTTGAACAAGCTACATATTTTATCGCTACTGATTATGGCTAATTAGTGCCTAGATTTAGAGTTCTGCGTTAGCCGTCCAAACCAGCGTTAAGGGGTCCTAACGCTGGTTTTTACCGCCCGCTGGTATTTAGAGTCAGTCAGGAAAGGGTCTAACGCTCACTTTCCAGCCGCGACTTTTCCATACCGCAGATCCCCTTACGCCAATTGCGTATCCTATCTTTTAAATGGGATCTTTCTAACGCTGCTATTTAGAGTCTTGGCTGAAGTGAGCGGTACACCCTCTACCGACAAGACTCCAGCCACAGAAAAAAGTCAGGAGTTAAGAGCTTTATGGGCTAACGCCGGTTCATAAAGCTCTTAACTACTGTGCTCTAAAGTACACTAACACCCATAAACTACCTATGTACCCCTAAACCGAGGTCCCCCCACATCGCTGCCACTATAATTAATTTTTTAACCCCTAATCTGCCGACCGCACACCGCCGCAACCTACATTATCCCTATGTACCCCTAATCTGCTGCCCCTAACATCGTCGACACCTACATAATATTTATTAACCCCTAAGCTGCCCCCCCCAACGTCGCCGCTACCTACCTACACTTATTAACCCCTAATCTGCCGACTGGACCTCGCCGCCACTATAATAAATGTATTAACCCCTAAACCGCCTCACTCCCGCCTCAAAAACCCTATAATAAATCTGCCCTCCCTAACATCGCCGACACCTAACTTCAAGTATTAACCCCTAATCTGCCCTCCCTAACATCGCCGACACCTAACTTCAAGTATTAACCCCTAATCTGTCGACCGGACCTCACCGCTACTATAATAAATGTATTAACCCCTAAAGCTAAGTCTAACCCTAACCCTAACACTCCCCTAAGTTAAATATAATTTAAATCTAACAAAATAAAATAAATCTTATTAAATAAATTAATCCTATTTAAAGCTAAATACTTACCTTTAAAATAAACTCTAATATAGCTACAATATAACGAATAATTATATTGTAGCTATTTTAGGATTTATATTTATTTTACAGGCAACTTTGTATTTACTTTAACTAGGTACAATAGCTATTAAATAGTTAATAACTATTTAATAGATACCTAGTTAAAATAATTACAAAATTACCTGTAAAATAAATCCTAACCTAAGTTACAATTAAACCTAACACTACACTATCAATATATTAATTAAATAAACTACCTACAATTATCTACAATTAAATCAACTAAACTAAATTACAAAAAAAACAAACACTAAATTACAAAAAATAAAAAAAGATTACGAGAATTTTAAACTAATTACACCTACTCTAAGCCCCCTAAAAAAATAACAAAGCCCCCCAAAATAAAAAAATGCCCTACCCTATTCTAAAATAAAAAGTAAACAGCTCTTTTACCTTACCAACCCTTAAAAGGGCCTTTTGCGGGGCATGCCCCAAAGTAAACAGCTCTTTTGCATTTTAAAAAAACATACAATACCCCCAACATTACAACCCACCACCCACATACCCCTAATCTAACCCAAACCCCCCTTAAAAAACCTAACACTAAGCCCCTGAAGATCTCCCTACGTTATCTTCACCACGCCGGGTATCACCGATCCGTCCAGAAGAGGGTCCGAAGTCTTCATCCTATCCGGCAAGAAGAGGTCCAGAAGAGGGTCCGAAGTCTTCATCCTATCCGGCAAGAAGAGGACATCCGGACCGGTAGACATCTTCCTCCAAGCGGCGTCTTCTATCTTCATCCATCCGGCGTGGAGCGGGACCATCTTGAATAAGCCGACGCGGATCCATCCTCTTCTTCCGGTGACTCCTGACGAATGAAGGTTCCTTTAAGGGACGTCATCCAAGATGGCGTCCCTCGAATTCCGATTGGCTGATAGGATTCTATCAGCCAATCGGAATTAAGGTAGGAAAAATCTATTGGCTGTTCCGATCAGCTAATAGAATGCAAGCTCAATCTGATTGGCTGATTGGATCAGCCAATCCGATTGAACTTGAATCTGATTGGCTGATTCAATCAGCCAATCAGATTTTTCCTACCTTAATTCCGATTGGCTGATAGAATCCTATCAGCCAATCGGAATTCGAGGGACGCCATCTTGGATGACGTCCCTTAAAGGAACCTTCATTCGTCGGGAGTCGCCGGAAGAAGAGGATGGATCCGCGTCAGCTGCTTCAAGATGGTCCCGCTCCGTGCCGGATGGATGAAGATAGAAGACGCTGCATGGATGAAGATGTCTACCGGTCCGGATGCCCTCTTCTTGCCGGATAGGATGAAGACTTCGGACCCTCTTCTGGACCTCTTCTTGCCGGATAGGATGAAGACTTCGGACCCTCTTCTGGACGGATCGGTGATACCCGGCGTGGTGAAGAAAAGGTAGGGAGATCTTCAGGGGCTTAGTGTTATGTTTTTTAAGGGGGGTTTGGGTTAGATTAGGGGTTTGTGGGTGGTGGGTTGTAATGTTGGGGGGGTATTGTATGTTTTTTTAAAATGAAAAAGAGCTGTTTACTTTGGGGCATGCCCCGCAAAAGGCCCTTTTAAGGGCTGGTAAGGTAAAAGAGCTGTTAAATTTTTATTTTAGAATAGTGTAGGGCATTTTTTTATTTTGGAGGGCTTTGTTATTTTTTTAGGGGGCTTAGAGTAGGTGTAATTAGTTTAAAATTCTTGTAATCTTTTTTTATTTTTTGTAATTTAGTGGGGGGTTTTTTGTAATTTAGTGGGGGTTTTTTTGTAATTTAGTTTAGTTGATTTAATTGTAGATAATTGTAGGTAGTTTATTTAATTAATTTATTGATAGTGTAGTGTTAGGTTTAATTGTAACTTAGGTTAGGATTTATTTTACAGGTAATTTTGTAATTATTTTAACTAGGTAGCTATTAAATAGTTATTAACTATTTAATAGCTATTGTACCTAGTTAAAATAAATACAAAGTTGCCTGTAAAATAAATATAAATCCTAAAATAGCTACAATATAATTATTCGTTATATTGTAGCTATATTAGGGTTTATTTTACAGATAAGTATTTAGCTTTAAATAGGATTAATTTATTTAATAAGATTTATTTTATTTTGTTAGATTTAAATTATATTTAACTTAGGGGGGTGTTAGGGTTAGACTTAGCTTTAGGGGTTAATACATTTATTATAGTAGCGGTGAGGTCCGGTCGGCAGATTAGGGGTTAATACTTGAAGTTAGGTATCGGCGATGTTAGGGAGGGCAGATTAGGGGTTAATACTATTTATTATAGGGTTTTTGAGGCGGGAGTGAGGCGGTTTAGGGGTTACTACATTTATAATAGTAGCGGTGAGGTCCGGTCGGCAGATTAGGGGTTAATAAGTGTAGGTAGGTAGCGGCGACATTGGGGGGGGGGGGGCAGATTAGGGGTTAATAAATATAATATAGGGGTCGGCGATGTTAGGGGCAGCAGATTAGGGGTACATAGCTATAATGTAGGTTGCGGCGGTGTACGGAGCGGCAGATTAGGGGTTAATAATAATATGCAGGGGTCAGCGATAGCGGGGGTGGCAGATTAGGGGTTAATAAGTGTAAGGTTAGGGGTGTTAAGACTGGGGGTACATGTTAGGGTGTTAGGTGCAGACTTAGGAAGTGTTTCCCCATAGGAAACAATGGGGCTGCGTTAGGAGCAGAACGCTGCTTTTTTGCAGGTGTTAGGTTTTTTCCCAGCTCAAGCTGCCCCATTGTTTCCTATGGGGGAATCGTGCACGAGCACGTTTTTTAAGCTGGCCGCGTCCGTAAGCAACGCTGGTATTGAGAGTTGAAGTGGCGGTAAATATGCCTGTACGCTCCCTTTTTGGAGCTTAACGCAGCCCTTCAGCGTTGTTTAAAAGGTGCGGGGGGAAAAAAACATGCGTAGCTAACACACACCTTTGGCCGCAAAACTCTAAATCTAGCCGTCGGTTAGGTGTAAATGGGTTTGTACAGTGCTTTAAGCAATCACTGTGTGGTATATGAAATTTACTCTTGTAATTTGTGGCATAATCAGAACATAAGAGCATATTTTCTGATTATGCTGTATTAAAGGTATATAAAAGGTAAGAACATAAACAGAGATTTAGCCTCTTTAGGAAGCATGGGATAAACACATTTATAACAAAAGCAAGCTCAATAAATAATCACTTCATAAGGCAAAGTCTGTCTAAAGCATTTTTATATGTTTAAAAAGACATTAAAGGGACATTACACCAATTTTTCTTTAGTGATTTATAGAATACAATTTTAAACAACTTTCCAATTTACTTCGATTATAAATTTTGTTTAATTTTCATGGTATCCTTTATTAAAGGAGCAGCAATGCACTACTGGGAGCTTGCTCAACACATGGATAAACCAATGACAAGATGCATATATGTGCAGCCACCAAACTATCTCCCATCTCCTAAACCTACCTTGGTATGCTTTTCAACAAAGGATGCCAAGACAACGAAAACAAACTAGATAATAGAAGTAAATTGGAAAGTTGTTTAAAATTGCAAGACCTGTCTGACTCATAAATGTTTGGGTTTCATGTCCCTTTATTATCTTTTTAAACATATCAGAATGCTTTAGGTTAATTTGCCCTTTTTTTATAAAGGATTATTTTCTACTGCCTTTAGTGCATCTTATTTAGGAAATAGATTGATAAATCAGGAGAAATGGGCGACCTTCACATTCATGTTCAAGACAATCCTGTCATTACCAGAATCTACCTGTAGGGAAAACATACAAGCCAGTTTTTTCCCCACTGTATCTGCTGGCCTGATCCTGTATGTTGAAATTACGCAGAGTCTGATTTTATTTCTTAATGGGTCTCATGTGTATATTTGGCACCTGAGCAATCGTGTCACAATTGTATCTCTACAAGAGCTTTATCAGAACCATTTGAAACCAACTGGATAAGTACACAGACCAGACTTCTACTATACATTTGACACCACTAATTGCTCACTACTTGTTTGGTGCACTCAGCAAATGCTACTCTCCGGTAATTAAGATAAACCTCTACTGTAACGATGAATAAATGAGTGGCTCAGGTTACACAAGCACAAGATATAGTAAAAATCCAAACTATCCAAATCTTGATATTTAATCTTCTACTTATATGGTTTCAGCTTGCATCTTACAAAGTTGTCGTGCATAGACACCACCACCATATATATCTCACTTGCTGGAACCTTTTGGTCAAGGTAGTCTTTTGCTTGGTTTAAAGTACATACACTTTGTCAAATAATTAGAGAAATGAATACCCAGGGGTTTGTATAATGACAACAAAGACAGAACAGCAATATTATACAAGAAGGTCCCTGATGAAGTATTTTGCCAAGTGAACTGGAACTCCCCTGAGAGTCATTTCAAACCACCTTGTAATTACAGCACCTGAGCTCAATTAGTAACTTGTAAAGCACTGTATGAGGTTCCTTCCTACACGATGCATCTGCCTTGTGAAATGTGGTATTAGCGAGCTCAGCAAAAAATGATTAGTAATAGCAATGAACTGAGAGGAGACACAAGGGTGGGTTTATTTAAACCTTGTGTGATATGCTGGTACTCCAAGGTCATACAGGTGAAGTGCCTTTATAAACTACTAGCTGATAAGCCTGCCCAGAGGGCAGTCTATTGAAAATGACTGAAAATAATAAACAAAATTATAAAAAAAAAATTAAACCTAATCTAATACCCCTATAAAAATAACCCCCCAAAAATAAAAACACTAATCTAAACTAAACTACCAATATCCCTTAAAGGGCTTTTTGTAGGGCATTGCCCTAAGTTAAACAGCTTGTTTACCTTAAAAAATTACCATGTACCCCCTAACAGTAAACCCCCCACCCAACCAACCCCCCAAAGTTGAAAAAACCAAAGCTACCCATTTCCCCTAAAGGGGCATTTGTGTGGGCATTGTCCTTAAAAGAGCAATCAGCTCTTTTAAAAACAGCTCTTTTGCGCCCATAAAAAAAAAATCTCTAATCTAAAAAAAAAAAAAACACCCCAAAAAAAATCAAACCTAAATCTAACCCCGAAATAGGTACTCACAGTTCCTGAAGTCCGGCGGTGAAGGTCTTCATCCAGTGCGGGGTACATCTTCTATCTTCATCCGGAGCAAAGGCAGCGGGGTCAGACTTTGTTTTTTTTTTTTAATTTATGGGGTGGTTTTTTTTTAGATTTGGGATTTTTTTTATAGGCGCAAAAGAACTGTTTGTAAAAGGGGGAACTTAGTATTTTTTTATGTGAAAGAGATGTTTAACTGAGGGCAAAGCCCTACAAAAGGCCCTTTTAATGGTAGTTTAGTTTAGATTAGGGGTGTTTTTATTTGGGGGGGGGGCTTTTTATTTTCATAGGGGTATTAGATTATTAGGTTTAATTTTTTTTATTTTTGATAATTTTGTTTATTTTTTTCTGTAATTTTAGACTTTTTTATTTTTTGTAATTTAATCTTAGGTTTTTATTTATTTTTATTTTTTAAAAATAATTTTTATTAAGATGTTGAGGCAAACATTGCAGATAAACACCTAAAAAGCAATATGTAGTACATGGGTTTTTACAGAATTCTAGAATGGATCAAATATTATATTCTTAAGACAAAATAAAACTAGAGCCTATAACAACAAAAAGATAAAAAAAAAATGACATATAGTGCAACATCTTATTTTTTCATTTAACCTCACTAATGATTGCTTCAACTATTTCCCATGATGCATAGAATCTACCGTATTCTTTGACTATTAACATTGTTTGGGAGTACTATACTTTCATATTGCTAAGCTGATATTCACATAAGGAATAACTATGTCATAGAAATATTATGGTAAACCATGTAGGGGAGAAGGGGATGTTATTATGAAATAAATATAAAACAACTAGAATAATAGCTTGGGGATAGAGGGCTAAGGATGCATTTTCCTTTGTTTACTCAGTAAACAATATCTGGGGGGCGGAGTTTTGTATTATGGAGTGGGGGATATTATGTAGTATTGAAATAATATAAACATAGAACATATTTTGTCTGACGATGGGTAAGTTATTACTAGATAAAGCCTATCGTAAAATAGGATTACATTCTGTATTATCATGGAATTTTAAGTTTGCCTATTCATCTGGTTCACGCCAGAGCCTCTTTATGAGAAAACAAACAAGTAGTGTAGAGAAACAACATTAAAGAGCTTTATGTTATAATACACTTCTAGTATTAGACTGTCTACTGCTATAAAACAGTAAACCTATGCATGGCAAAAGAACTTAAATAACACACCTCTTGTAGACTAAGACTATAGGAAATATAATAGGATAGGCTCTAAAGGATCAATAGAATTGGAGTAGAGCAGAATGTAAAATTACCATTATTCATAAGGCAGTATCTCTATATGCCCAAGTGATTACATAAGCCATTTGCACTAAATTAACTTTTTTTTTTTTTTTTTTCTTTTCCAAACAAGCTTTATTCATTGATATGAGTTATACAGTATTAAACAGTACAAAGTGGTGATGCCAGATCAATATAAACAAATTTAAAACATGTTGTGAAAGTCCCAACCCTCCCTGAGAGTCATAACATTCTGCTGTGGTCATTTGGGGTTAGGGTGAAGGGTGGCAGTCTTTGAGTATTTTTGCCGAAAGTACCACTCTTGTCAGTGAGTGTATTACTTTGATCCATTGATTTTGAGCTTGTCCCCTCACTAATTAAAGTGAGCTGCAAAAAATAAAATAAAAAAAGAAACAAAACATCCAGCAATACAAACAAGTTATAAGCTAACAATTTATACATCAGGTATTCTCATTTTTATGTCACTGAAGATTCCCAGCACAAATTTTACACAAAGCTGGGTATATCTGAATTCCTGATGATTGCACTCAGATGAGTGCAGGAGTGAAGAAGTGGTAGTGGGGGAGAGGAGAGAAGGGTAAAGGGGGGATGGGGAAGGAGAAAGAAGAAAAAAAAAAAAAAAAAAAAGGGGGGAGGGAAGTCTACTGGGTTCTGCCAGCAGATGTGAGTCAGCGCGGGTTACCTTTGGGGGCTAGAAAACTACAGACCCCTACCTTCCCATGTTAGTACCATCATCTCGTGTGTAGCTAATTTACCGGTTTTTAGGTAATGGTAGCGTTCCAGTCTTAGTAGATCCCCCACTCTAGCTCTCCACTCCTGAACGCTAGGGACTTGTGGGCTCTTCCAGTGAGCTGGGATGAGCGCTTTTGCTCCATTTAGCATCAAAATGAGCAAGGAGTATTTATCTGCCCTCGTGATCTTAGGTAGCTCGTGGTAGATTAGGTATGTTGGCTTTGGGGGAAGTATAACATTCAGAATTTTGCTCATTACTCCCAGCACCTCCTCCCAGAAAGGTCGTATGTGTGGACACGTCCACCAAATATGCTGGAGAGATCCCTCCTCTCCACAGCCCCTCCAGCACCCCCCACTTGGGTGAGGATAGATTTTATGTAGCCTTTGAGGGGTCAGGTACCACCTGCTAAGGTATTTATAGTGCATTTCTTGTATTTTCGCGGAGATAGAGGCCCTTTTGGTTCTCTCAAAGATCTTTGTCCACTCTTTGGGTGAGATCTCTATTTCGAACTCGGTCTGCCAGGTAGTGGTGTATGATGGGAGTGAAGATCCCCCCTTTGTCAGTAAGATTTTGTAGAGTCGCGATATGAGGTGAGTAGGTGTTTGTTGTAGAGTGCACAGCAGTTCAAATAGAGTTCTGTCTCTAGTCAGCGCTCCTTTTTCCTTGCGTGTTTCAAGATAGTGAGCCATCTGTGCAACTCTGAACCATGATGTAAATATGGTCCTATCCCATTCCTCCAACTCAGCCTGTGGTTTAAGTTTGCCTTGTTGTAAGATATTGGAAATGGTTATGTCTGCCAGTTTATAGGAGCTCCCCTGAGTATGTGGTTTAATTTCCATGCCCAGATCTGGGTTTTCCCTTATCGGGATATTTGGTGATTCAAGGGTGGACACATACTTGCCCTCAGCCAGTAGTTTATCCTAGGCTTTGAGAGTGTCAGCTATCATGGGGTATGTTATAACTGGGTCCGGTCGATTCCCCGCCGAGACCCACGCCAGAGATCCCACATTTCCACGTTTGAGGATCTCATTGTCCAGTTGTATCCACCTCTTGTTATTTGGAAATGGTTATGTCTGCCAGTTTATAGGAGCTCCCCTGAGTATGTGGTTTAATTTCCATGCCCAGATCTGGGTTTTCCCTTATCGGGATATTTGGTGATTCAAGGGTGGACACATACTTGCCCTCAGCCAGTAGTTTATCCCAGGCTTTGAGAGTGTCAGCTATCATGGGGTATGTTATAACTGGGTCCGGTCGATTCCCCGCCGAGACCCACGCCAGAGATCCCACATTTCCACGTTTGAGGATCTCATTGTCCAGTTGTATCCACCTCTTGTTATTAGAGTTCCTGCACCATTCCACAATCCTCTGGAGGGAGATAGCTCTTTGGTATTCCCCCAGTAGGGGGATCCCCAGACCTCCACTGTTTCTAGGCAGATATAGTGTTTGTTTTCTGATACGTGGTTTTGTCCCGTTCCATATATACGCCTCCATAGCTGACTGGATTTGTTGGATGTAGGGGGAGGCCGCCACAGCAGGGATCGTTTGCATAATATATAGCACCCTTGGTAAGATATTCATCTTGACCACCCCTATGCGGCCCATCCAAGAGATTGTTTTTTTTTCCAGTTGGAAAGATCCCTACATGTCTCATTGCAGATATTTTTATAATTCAGGCATATTATTTCTGCTATATTGGACGTGAGTGTGATTCCTAAATATTTGATTTTATGCGTGGCAATCTGGATTGGGCAATTGGAGCCTAGAGCGGCAAAAGCCTCTGCCGGTTCAGTTATATTTAAAATCTCGGATTTTAGAGGGTTGAGGAGAAAATTTGAGACTTTCCCTATGCCGTAAACTCCCCTAGCGCTGCTCTTAAGGAATCAGACGAGTCTGATATTGTAAGGAGGACATCGTCGGCATACATGGATAATTTGTGCTCGGTGTTGCCCACCATAAACCCTTTCACCGCCGCATTAGCTCTGATTTTACTTGCCAGTGTTTCAATGGTGAGGGCGAACAAAAGCGGCGAGAGGGGACACCCCTGTCTCGTTCCGTTCTTGATGAGAAACGCATCCGAGAGGATACCGTTTACTCTCACCCTTGCATTTGGGGCTGAGTAGAGGGACATTATTTTGTTCGTGAAGCTAGGTCCAAAGCCGAATTTTTGTAGGGTTAACCGAATAAATGACCAGCTGACTCGGTCGAACGCTTTTTCCGTGTCTGTTGTGACCAGGGTGAGCGGTTTGTCATGGGCATGGGCGTAGGTTATTAACTGTAGGACTTTAAGGGTGTTATCCCTGGCTTCTCGTGCGGGTATGAATCCGACTTGTTCGGTTGAAATTAGGTCTGAGAGGAATTTGTTCAGACGAGTGGCCAAGACCTTCGCAAGTATCTTTACATCTGAATTAAGCAAAGATATGGGCCTAAAGTTCTCCGGTCTATCCGGGGACTTTCCTGGCTTGGGGAGAACCGTAATGTAGGCCTCTAACATGGAGCCCGGGAGAACCGGGTCATCCGCCAATGAATTGAACATATTGGTTAGTTCCGGGACAAGAATATCTATATAGTGTTTATAGTATTTTAAGCCAAAACCATCTGGTCCCGGGGCCTTACCCGAGGGAAGATCTTTAATGGCCTTTTGGACTTCTTCTTTTGTGAATGGGGATTCCAGAGAGTCCATGTCCTCATTTGTAAGTTTGGGGAGCTCAAGTTCCTCAAGATATTGAAGAATGTCTTCTTTTTCCCGGCCTTGAGAGGAGTTGTCCCCTCCCTGCCGGTCGAGTCATGTAGGTTGTATAAGGAGTTGTAATATACCCTGAAAACCTCTGCTATGGACTCTCCGTCCACTCTTTCCCTTCCCTCCTTATCCTTCACATGGCGCACATAAGCTTTTAGTCTTTTCCTCGCCAGTGCCCTGGCAAGGAGCTTACCGGGCTTGTCCCCCTGCTCAAAAAACAGTTGTCTCAGCATGAGAGCCTGTTTCTGATATTCTTCTTGCAAGAACTGCAGCAAAGTTTCCCTGGCTCGAGTCAGTCGAGCCAGCTCGACTTCGTCATGCGGGTTCGCCTTGTGTAGAAGTTCTGAGTTTTCAATTTGGGACAAAAGAGCGGTGTAACGCTCTTTTCGCAGTCTTTTAAGCCTTGCTTTCCGCTTAATCAGTAGGCCTCTGATAGTGCACTTGTGTGCCTCCCAGATGGTGGTATCTTTCATTTGGTTGTCAGAGTTGATGCGGAAGAATTCAATCAGGGATTTCCGGATGTCAGAGTTGAATACCGGATCATCCAGTAACGTGTCCTCTAGTCTCCACATAAAGGGAGTAAGTGGGGCACTGGGCCATTGTATAGAACATCCCACTGGAGCATGATCTGACCAGGTGATGGCAGAGATATTACTGCTTTTAGTGATTATTAAGCCCATTGAGTCAGTGAACAGGTAATCGATTCTAGAATACTTTCTATGTGGGTGCGAATAGAAAGTATAATTTTTATCAAGAGGGTGGTGTGTGCGCCATATGTCATGAACCGCGATCTGCGCTAATGAAGCTGCCATGCGCTTCAGGGTTTTCTGAGGGGCGCTGGAGACGCCATTGGAGGTGTCAAGAGAGGGATCAAGGGAGGCATTGAGGTCCCCCCCCAAAAAGAGAACACCTATCTGGGTCTCAAGGATTTTGCGGGTAACCTTCTGTAGGAAGAGGTGCTGGGACACATTGGGGCTGTATACATTTGCAAGTGTTATTGGCCTCCCAAACAAGGAGCCGGTGAGTATTAGAAACCTGCCTTCTGGGTCCCTGTGGGCTTGCGACAGTTGAAAGGGCATTTTCTCGCTAAAGAGTATACCTACCCCGTTTTTTTTCACTGGGCCGGATGCAAAATATGCCGTTGGATAATGGCGGTTGAACTATCTTGGCTCACGTGTAGCCGAGAAGTGGGTCTCTTGAAGAAATATTACATCTCCACCCATTCTTTGCATGTCTTTTAATACAATGGAGCGTTTATTAGGGCTATTGAGTCCCTTTGTGTTTATAGAGATAAGCTCAATTGGATGTGACCTGTGTCTCATCCGTTGAGGCGCCATTTTGGTCCGGGGGCCGAGAGGGAGTCAGTGGGGTTCTCACGAGGGATGAGTAGAGGGAGAAAAAAAAAAAAAAGAAAAAAAAAAAAAAAGAGGGGAGGGGAGGGCGAAAGATAAAAGAGTTCTGTGTGTGCTCAGGAGGGGGTCTGGGAGTGGGAAGGGGGAAAGTTAAGTGTAAGAGAGGGGAGAGGAGAGAGAGGAAGAAGAAAGAAACAAAACAGACTATGGAAGAAACAAGAGAGGGAGAAAGAAAGTGTCCTCTCAAGAGAAGGACAAGTTTAGTAGCAAATTGTGTTATACACAAATAAATCAATACAATTAAACTGTAGTTATAACAATAAACAAAACGGTTCTGTTAGAACAATAAACAATCTCAACTACTTTGTCAAGCAGGGGTAGTTGTCCCTGTATGAATTGCATTATATATAACTTAGTAATATAATCTTTGTAACTCAGAATGATCCGTGCTAACTAACTGTGGAACTCAGGCGATCCCCTATAAATTTTAGGGCCGGGACAGAGGGCCTTGAATGTTATAGCGCTCCAGCTCTCAAGTATAAGTATGTACTATGATAGATATATAGCAGTGAGATCTATACCCCGCTTCTCCTACGCAACAAAGTCTGATTCTGCGGCATTACATAAAATTAAGGCTGTGGATGAGTAGCCCCCCCTTTTCATTCTCTCTTGGTACCTGGTGAGTTAGTTTCATCTTAGTCTGTAGATCAATGTTCCCAGCCTGGATGAAGCCTATTGTTACGTAGTGGGATATATGCATTCTGCCATCTATTCCCCCGGGTAGTAAAGGGTTTAAGTTAACGGCATGTTACACCGCCGTCTGCTAGGACAAGGAGCAACATCAGGTGGTTGATATATGTAGAATGTATTGCTGGGGAATTCTAAGAGGGCACTCAAGCCTAGTGCCGCAAATGAGCGGCCTTTATTCTGTCAATACTTCTAATGGGTTAGGCTCCCCCTTATGTTGTGGGTTGTGTTTTCTTTTCTAGGTGTGCCTAGCTATTAGCCTATCAAGGTGTACACACTGCATATCCTGGTACATCAGGGCATCATAAGACATTTACAAACAGTGATTTCCCTCATTCTCTGCTAGGACATATACCCTTTTTAGGGGGTAGATACATACAAAGTCTGCAATAAGGGGTAAGATGTATTAGCAAATAAGTGGGTACAACAGCTACACATATGCATAGTATATTAAGCTTTAGTATTCACAAGAACATACGACCTGAGGGTTCATCAGAAAAGTCCATTACTCTGTCCCGGTGGCAAAAAGGAAAAAAACAAAACAAAAAAAAGGTGTGGTCCAGGAACTAATAAGAGTCACTCTTGGGTTTACTGATTTTCTCTCTGTCCCCCACCGTGATTATTCCGTGGGGCAGCTACTTCGTCCAGGAGAGGACCAATATCAAGGCCAAGTGCTTGAGCAAATCCTGGAAGGTCCTCCGGGGTTCTGAGGATGTGAGTAGTGTTGTCTTTGGTTGCTATAAGACAGGTGGGGAACCCCCACCGGTAAGGAATCCTTCGCTCTCTCAGTGCCATAGTGATGTGTCGCAAGTCTCTCCTCTTCTGTAGTGTTGTGGGGCAAAGATCTGAATACACCTGGATCTCTGTACCCCTGAATGTGATGGGGTGTTTAGTTCTGGCCAGTTTTAGGACCTCTTCTTTGTCTCTGAAGGAGAGAAATTTCAGTATAACGTCTCTTGGTGGTGCTCTATTCCGGGGTTTTGGGCGTAAGGCCCTGTGGGCTCTCTCTATCTGCAACTCTTGCGCAGAGTCGTTGCTTTTGAGGTATCTGACAAAATCCTGGATAAATTGTAGTAAAGCAGGCGGGTCTACAGACTTGGGGATGCCCCTCAACCGCAGGTTGTTCCGCCTGCTCCGGTTTTCAAGGTCCTCAACACGATCCATTAGGGCTCGCACATTGCCCTCTTGAGCCTGTAGGAGATTGGACTGTTGTTGCACGTCTGTGTTTAGAGTTTCCTGTTTCTCCTCAACCTGAGTTACGCGGCTATCAACAGCCATAATATTTTTTTTAAGTTCCCCGAACATGTTCTTAAAGTCCTGCATAGCATTCTTTATATCTTCTTTAGATGAAAGATGAGTGATGTCGCTCTTTGTGAGATAGTGATGCATTGGTGTACTGAGTTCTTGATCTTGCATATGAACTGAAATGGACGGCTCCACTGCTGCATGTATTGTTTTATTGGGGGGCAGGGCTGTGTCCGCAGAGATCAAATAGTTTTCCATATTAGAGGATTGTGCACCTTTTTGTGGTTTGAGGTTCCTTTTGCTGGCCATAATCGATTGTTATAATAATCCCCAGTGTTCACCTATATCCACTAGGTATCTACAAATCTGTCTGCTGTTTTTTATTCTTTTCTTTTCCTCTCTCTCCCCTTTTTGTTATATTTTTTCTCTCCTTTTTTATGAAAAGATTGCGGCCTGTTCTTGTGAGTGGACTCACGATATATGGCCCCCTTCTTAATGTGGCTATGGATTGTAGAGTGGCCTAGTGAGGTAGTGGGTTTTGTAAAGCTGCACTAGAGTCTTCCCAGAGTGTTCTTGAGGGCAATTGACCTGTGTCTGATTTAACCCCTCTGTTAATCCTACTGCCCCTTTTATTCCCGGGACTCACCGGCCTCTTTGATTGTCGCTCTCTGCTCCCGGTTCCCTCCGGGGTATATCTGTCAGGTTCTAGGGGGATGGGTACATCAGGTTGCAGCCTGCACCTCAGAAGTGGTATCCGCTTAGGGCCTTTATTTGCAGGGCTCTCGCCACCGGCATCTCCGGCGGGTTATGTGAATGCGGTCCCCACTCGGGCGCTGTGTTCCGTGGCAGAGCAGAGGGAGCCCTATTTAGGGCCTCTGAAGGTCAGTCTTTCCTCAGCTCTGTCCGGAGCGGGTGAAGCCCGCAGCGCTCCGTGTACCGCCGCTAGGCCTCAGGGCCTCCTCTGCCTCTGTGTATTAGTAGGCCACGTGGGTGCTGTCTGAGCGGTCGGGGGTGGCTGTGGAGGCCACCGGCTCTTAGGCTGTTGGGAAGTCTGCTCACCCCGGTCTCCGATGTAGAGGATTGTGGGTCCGGAGCCCTGTAGCAGCTATTTAGCAGGTATTTAGAGTCTTGGCTGAAGTGAGCGTTAGGAATCTAACGACAAAACTCCAGCCGCAGAAAAAAGTCAGTAGTTAAGAGCTTTCTAGGCTAACGCCGGTTTATAAAGCTCTTAACTACTGTGCTCTAAAGTACACTAACACCCATAAATTACCTATGTACCCCTAAACCGAGGTCCCCCCACATCGCCGCCACTCTATTAAAATTTTTTAACCCCTAATCTGCCGACCGCACACCGCCGCCACCTACGTTATCCCTATGTACCCCTAATCTGCTGCCCCTAATACCGCCGACACCTACATAATATTTATTAACCCCTAATCTGCCGCCCCCAACGTCGCCGCCACCTACCTACAATTATTAACCCCTAATCTGCCGACCGCACACCGCCACAACCTACGTTATCCCTATGTACCGCTAATCTGCTGCCCCTAACACCGCCGACCCCTATATTATATTTATTAACCCCTAATCTGCCGCCCCCAACGTCGCCTCCACCTACCTACAATAATTAACCCCTAATCTGCCGACCGGATCTCACCGCTACTCTAATAAATGTATTAACCCCTAAAGCTAAGTCTAACCCTAACACTAACACCCCCCTAAGTTAAATATAATTTAAATCTAACAAAATAAATTAACTCTTATTAAATAAATGAATCCTATTTAAAGCTAAATACTTACCTGTAAAATAAACCCTAATATAGCTACAATATAAATTATAATTATATTGTAGCTATTTTAGGATTAATATTTATTTTACAGGTAATTTTGTATTTATTTTAACCAGGTACAATAGCTATTAAATAGTCAATAACTATTTAATAGCTACCTAGTTAAAATAATTACAAAATTACCTGTAAAATAAATCCTAACCTAAGTTACAATTAAACCTAACACTACACTAGCAATAAATTAATTAAATAAACTACCTACAATTATCTACAATTAAACCTAACACTACACTATCAATAAATTAATTAAATACAATACCTGCAAATAAATACAATGAAATAAACTAACTAAAGTACAAAAAAAACTAAGTTACAAAAAATAAAAAAATATTTACAAACATTAGAAAAATATTACAACAATTTTAAACTAATTACACCTACTCTAAGCCCCCTAATAAAATAACAAAGACCCCCCCAAATAAAAAAATGCCCTACCCTATTCTAAAATTAAAATAGAAAAGCTCTTTTACCTTACCAGCCCTTAAAAGGGCCATTTGAATTCAGCTCTTTTGCCTGGAAAAAAACCATACAATACCCCCCCAACATTACAACCCACCACCCACATACCCCTAATCTAACCCAAACCCCCCTTAAATAAACCTAACACTAAGCCCCTGAAGATCTTCCTACCTTATCTTCACCACACCGGGTATCAGCGATCCGTCCAGGCTCCGATGTCTTGATCCAAGCCCAAGCGGGGGGCTGAAGACATCCATCCTCCGGCTGAAGGCTTGATCCAAGCGGGCAGAAGAGGACATCTGGACCGGCAAACATCTTCATCCAAGCCGCATCTTCTATGTTCTTCCATCCGATGATGACCGGCTGATCTTCAAGACCTCCAGCGCGGATCCATCCATCTTCACCGACGACTTCCCGACGAATGACGGTTCCTTTAAGGGACGTCATCCAAGATGGCGTCCCTCGAATTCCAATTGGCTGATAGGATTCTATCAGCCAATCGGAATTAAGGTAGGAAAATTCTGATTGGCTGATGGAATCAGCCAATCAGATTCAAGTTCAATCCGATTGGCTGATTCAATCAGCCAATCAGATTGAGATCGCATTCTATTGACTGTTCCGATCAGCCAATAGAATGCGAGCTCAATCTGATTGGCTGATCGGATCAGCCAATCGGATTGAACTTGAATCTGATTGGCTGATTCCATCAGCCAATCAGAATTTTCCTACCTTAATTCCGATTGGCTGATAGAATCCTATCAGCCAATCGGAATTCGAGGGTGTTAGTTTTTTTTTCAGCTCAAACTGCCCCATTGTTTATTATTAATCCTAATATAGCTACAATATAAATTATAATTATATTGTAGCTATTTTAGGATTAATATTTTTTTTACAGGCAACTTTGTATTTATTTTAACCAGGTACAATAGCTATTAAATAGTTAATAACTATTTAATAGCTACCTAATTAAAATAATTACAAAATTGGAGGGCGGAGCTAGCGCCGCTACAGCATGGTCGCACATCAGTAGACCTCCATAATACTTATTTCTATAAGACGGGCATTGACCATTTGCTGGTCCATTTGATATCCCAAAAGAGTTGCTGAAGCCTAGTGAGTTGAGATCTAACTGTGGATCCTACTCTCAACCTGAATTACTGGGACAGTCGAGCTGTAAACCCTGCAGGAGAAACTATCGGGGAGCGGCCATCTTTTTCCCCTCGTGGCTCTGTACAGTTCTGTTACACCATGGAGGACCTAAGGGATGCTATAGCTTCAGCTTTCAATGATATTCGGGAAGAGCTTATGTGGATTATAAGTAATCAGATCTCTTCACTACGCCCTGCTAATACGCAGCATAAGTGGACAGGGATGATGTCGGCTTGCGATGCAGAGGCATCGGTGACATGGCGCCTACAGAAAACACAGACATCTCTCCTATGTGTTCAAGAAGTTACTCGAATAGAGGAGCAGCGGACCAAGAGTGAGTGTGGACTGCAAGGTGCTATCATAGTCTCGCAGTTACCCGCGGGAGATTTGTGTTTGGAGAATTGCTGGCGACAGACGTCGACTGAGATTTGGCGGTTAGATGAGATTGAGATGCTGTTGGAGGCTAACATACATAGTTGGAGGGCAAGTATGACCCTGGACAAATCTCTCGCGGCAGGGGCTTATGCGGACAAGTGGAACATATCGGGCATGATATTCAGATTCTATTTGCAGTTGGAGCGTTTTGCCCAGTACTGGTCGTCTGATGAATCGCTATTCCACCAAAGAGCTGGAATTGGATAAAGCTCGGACATATAAAATGACTACAGTAGATTGAGCATGTCGTATTTACCCTGACTTTTGCTGCTCAGTGATGTCTACATATTTATTTGGACAATATGTTATGTTTGCTGTTTCCTGGTAATATTAAGATATTAGTTTTTAGTTTTATAAACAATTAGTTTACTGTTGGGCATTACTGTTCCTGCCTAGATATTCCCTTGGGCTTTAGAGATTCCCCTATACTTAAAATTTTAATCCAGGTTAGAATTAGGTTATACTTTTTTTTTTTTTATAAGATTTTTATTGAGGTTGTGCGAAACAATACAACTTACATTGAATAGCAAGTCATAAGTCAAACTAAGAATGGTGCAATACAATTCAACGACTTCTATATGGATATTCAACATTCACATTATATTAGATAGTATACACAAAAAAAAACAAACTGGAACCTCTTTTTTCTTTTTAACATGGTCTAGTAATTGGATCGGTCACTGTAAGACCTATGGACTTAGATTAGGTTAGTAATTAACACTTGAGAGTATTATTTCTGAAATGAAGTAACATGATGAAACAGATAAAGACTCATCCAGCGCATTATAGTAAACAGTCTTGCTGAGCAAAATATATCAGGTAGAGTCAGTACTATGTTAAAATGTTGGAGTATACGCTAAGGGAGTATTAAAGGTTGCAACATAGGCAAGAGAAGCCGCATAGTTAGGTCTCCTCATGTAGGAGGCTCATTATATAGGGGGAAGGGGTGGGTGGGGGGTCGGAGGTAGTTGAAATTCTCAAGGGGTATATGCATATGTGACAGGGGAGGATGGTTATTTAAGTGCGGTAGGTAATGACTTTTCATGGCCATAAATAAAGTCTAATGCGCTTACAGGTGAGTAGGGGAAAAAAATAAATTAAAAAAAAAAAAAGTTTAGAGATGCGCTGATTGCCCCTGAGACTAATGTTGCACTCGGCACAATGAAGCCTTAGATTCTCATAAGTTTCACATTGTATGCGATTCATATAGAATGATATGAGTAGTTAGGCCATATATAGCAGTAGTAATGCAGGTCCAGCAGGCACAATAAGCGTATAGGAGGCTTTAAAGTAAAGTTATGTGCCACATTGTGATAATGGTCACGGCAACTAGAGTAGGTTGTAAGGCAAGGGGAAAATGAAAAGGGCGCAACTCTATGAGGAAAGGTATTCTAAGTATGTGCAGGACCTACAGGGCTAAATTAAACAGGGTTTGTTGGATATGTAAGGGCTGCTATTTGCTCCAAGTTGTAACTAATGAGGAGAATGGATATAGAAGCTGAGTATTATTTGTTGAAAATGTGAGTCCAAATCAAGGTCGCCTAGACAACAAAATATAGCATGTACTATGTTAATCTTGAGTGATCCTAAATATATCTGTCTTAGTACTGAGGGGTCTTATTGCCTGGGTGCGGGCCCTTACACCCAGCAACAGACACGCCATATAGGTGAAGATAAACATACTCAAAAAGATAGGTGTCTATAGTTAGATAATTATATGTTAAACTCTGTAGACTTACCACCCAGTTACAAATGCGACTTAACAAGGCACGGGTGATATTCAGCTATGTGGAGTAGCAGGAGATCAGCTGTGCTGATCGATATTAGCAGGAGCATAGGTGCTAACCTGACATGAGAGAACACTAATCCGCCCTAATATATGGTTTAACTAACATATTCTGGGTAAGACATTCTGTGTTACTAGCATTCACATTTGGACTACAGGACACTTAAGCAAGAACACTTAACCGCCGGAACATAAAAAGGAAAAGTGTGTCACATAAAATCATAAGCTTGCCACTAAACAAGGAACACATGAACATGGGCAGTCCTATAACTATAAAACAGGCATCCAGGTCAATAAGTGGTTAAGGGTCATAACGTGCCAGTATGAACAAGCATAAATAAACTTTATGTAGAGTCCTCTTGTAAATTGGAGGTAGAGATGAGGAGCTTTAGGGACAGTCTGACTTAGACAAACAGCAACTTGCACTTCCACGTGGTATATTTAAAACATTTTGTGTTAGTAGTATGCAGGTTCCAGCTACAGGGCTCCTAAATAAGAACACTTAACTTCCGGAACATAAAAATAAAAGTGTATCACATATGATCATAAGCTTGCCATTATACGAGGAACACATAAACATAGGCAATCCTATAATTATAAAACAAGCATTCTGGTCCGTAAGTAGTTACATCCCATATTAAGTATATATGCAATAAGATCAATATGTGTATTAACAACTTTCATGCAAAATACTAAATATAACATAAATTTAAGGAGGTACATGTGTGCTTTATTCTGCACTTTAAAAGTAGGAAAAATGGTGAGACTAGATAATAAAAAATTAGTGTGATCATGGCGCAGTATGAAAAACAGGCAATATAAGTGTCCTTAATAAACAGTAGTTTTCCTGGGAGTAATGTCTCTAAATTTAGCCAAGTCCTCTTTTTTTACGTAAGTTGAGATCCCCACACCAAGACTTCAAAGATCCAAGACTAATATAGCTTACTTTTGCAGGCGAAAGTGCTGTGTGGTACCTCCGAGGAGCGAAGGAGAACAGGAGTAGCTGGGCTGAGTTATAGATGGAGTTGCGTGTAGCTTCTTCATCCTCCGCGATCACCGGGTGAAGAAAGGGAATCTCTGACAGCGACGTAAGGGGTGTCTCCAGCCTCACAATGAGGGATCTATGTTGGAAAAGCAAAGTCTCAGATAGTGTTGCAGAGATCTTATCCCCTCCATTCGGCATCGTAGCTATTACGGCTCTCTGGTGCCTCGCTGCAACAGTGTGGGCTGCGGTGTTCGGTACTCCATAACCAGTGCCTGCAATATCAAAGAGGCCTGATCGCCCAGTAGCCATCTCTTTGCCAGCGGTGTCCGCCAATGTCAGATGTGTTGGCTTAATCTCAGAAACATTTATCGGGAGAAGATGGTAATCAGGGTGTACTGCCTGTTTTGCTGTTGCTATTCGGGGCGCCAGCCCAGCAGGGTATTTAAGCACCTCGCGGCAGCCATCCAAAAAGTTGCGTATCTCCTCCATAATGCACTCCGGGGTTTCCATATTTAGGCAGAGGGTATAGTGATAAGCTTTGGTTGAACCCCAGGCACCACCACAAATCGTCATACAGTACGCAAGATGGCTGCTCTTAGTATTTGTTATCGGCCGGAGGCGAGCACATCCAGGACATAAAATCCCCTTAACCGTACTAGGCACACTTTAAAATTGATTGTGCAGGTCCTCTGAATGTTCTTATCTGCAGAAATGTTCACATATTTGAGCTAGATCGGGCATTTAGTTAATATTTTAGCAAAATGTGGTCAGAGCTATGAGAATGTGCAACCGCTCAGCTAGATAGTTGGCTCCTCCCCCCGAATTAGGTTATACTTTGAGCCATACCTACCTACTTTTCATTATGCTGGTTTGTGAAAGAACCTAAGTTTATGTGAACCCTGTTATTTAAAAAAAAAAAAAAAAAAGTTTAATTACTTATATATATATCCTCTATTACATCCTTATGCTGAGCCATTATTCTGACAGGGAAAATATGTCAGATATAATTTAGCCTCCCACCAGTACAGCGCTTAGCTTCCTATCTAGTTTAATATATAGTTGTGTAGCAGCTTCCTTATGATTCACTAATATATCCGATTTTTTATGAAACCTTTAGACCCTATTCCTCACGTACTTGCCATATTTTTATATTAATGGTTGCACATAGTCCTTGTTAAGCCAGTAAGGGGAACTTTATACCCTCTGTCTTGGGGTATAGGGCCCGTGCCCCTGAGACAGAGCTTTATTTCACAAGGTGGCTTTATGCTCCATAACTGACAACTACTGGCACTATGAGGTTAAAGAGCTTAGCTTCAAATCATGCCTAGCGTCTTATTTATCTCTTCTGCGGTTTTAGGTATTGATTATGGATAGTTGGTCATCTAGTCATAATACCTTAATAGTCCTGCCATAATGCACAGATCAAATCTAGTCCTTTGTGAAAGATTCATAGGGTACATTATAACACAATAATAGTGTATATTTACTTCTTAATGCTGTAGTCTAATGCTAAACGCTACTGTCAATTGTTATAGGTTGGGACTTTAGTAGCATGCCTATCATTATCTATGTTATATATGTTATTGAAAAACCACTCATCTCACTTTCTTGTTTGTTTTTTTGTTTTTTTTTGTTTATCTATATACTATAAACCTGGACTAAATTGTGCTTTTTTAGCCACAGTAATGTTTATTTCATTTCTTATGTGCCTAAGTTGTTCTATAATCAATGTGACTCTATTTAACCACAGTAATGTTCACCAATAGTGTATATATTTTTCTCAGCTATTTGTTGCTTACTATATGCCCTATTGCTGCTGATGCAATAGATTGCCTCCTGTTTAGTAACTTTGGTTCATACCATAGCTATAGTAGGGTCAGGAGACTAAATGCCAATTCTCTTTGTTCCATGCTACGTGTCCAAATATTACCTACTACCTTAAGCAGCCCTACTAAGAAACTTAATGTTTAGAGCTGAGCATTAGATAATATTTTCTCCAAACTTAGCGAGTGACATTTTTACATATCCAGTAGCCCAGTATGTTCACCTGACCACAGATAGTATAATTTCCATATATAGGTTAGACACAAATAGTTATAACTCCTGATTAATCTTTAATTTGCGGTGCCTGTCTTACTTTACAGGAGGCATAGATTTTAGTCATGATAAGTGGACTACGGTTTCATATTTCATTTAGTGAGTTCCCACACATACATGTATAGAGGGAGAATAACACTGCTAACCCCACATTTTTCTTCTAGTAGTTTAGAGAAAAGTCTAGATCATTATTTAGAATAAACCCTTCCTTCACAGTCCCATTATATGGGCATCGTTTTATAAGATGGCTAGCTCCGTCCCCCCCACATAAGGGTCTTATTTTAGTCCCTGTTTACTAAGTAAACTAAGGAACACAGATTCCAAAAATTTTCCTCTTATTTATAATTTGTCTGTTACAACACAGCGGCACGTAATATCCCCACCCTTTTATTACATAAAGATAGTTTCGATCTCCTTAGTTTTTTGTAATTGAATATATATTCTAGTTGTTGGAGGCCCGAGGACGGCCTATCTAGTCTAAGGAGATTGCTATTTGCATGGGCTTAAATGTGGCCCTATAGGCTATATATTTGAATTATTTTCATAACTATGGGCAATCATAGGTGTAAGGGCTCCAGCGTGGCCCCATATATTTATCTAAAATTCTGAGGTTAGTTCTTTTGCTTTTATCAACCACATAGGCAGAACTTCTTTATTAATAACTGGTATAACTTCTAGTTTTCGTTCTCTTTATATGTAGACGAGTAAGACTACATTTATGTCTATAGATTTGTGGCGATGTATGTTATGAGTACAGTACTGTACACCTTTATTGTACACCCTCACGGGTTGAGGGTTTATCTATGTGATTGTTTTGTACTGTTATATTCCTTACCTCAATAAAAAATATTTAAAAAAAAAAAAATAATTACAAAATTACCTGTAAAATAAATCCTAACCTAAGTTACAATTAAACCTAACACTACACTATCAATAAATAAATAAATTAAATAAACTACCTACAATTATCTACAATTAAACATAACACTACACTATCAATAAATTAATTAAATAAAATACCTACAAATAAATACAATGAAATAAACTAACTAAAGTACAAAAAATAAAAAAGAACTAAGTTACAAAAAAATAAAAAAATATTTACAAACATTAGAAAAATATTACAACAATTTTAAACTAATTACACCTACTCTAAGCCCCCTAATAAAATAACAAAGACCCCCAAAATAAAAAAATGCCCTACCCTATTCTAAAATTAAAATAGAAAAGCTCTTTTACCTTACCAGCCCTGAAAAGGGCCCTTTGCGGGGCATGCCCCAAAGAATTCAGCTCTTTTGCCTGTAAAAAAAAAAAATACAATACTCCCCCAACATTACAACCCACCACCCACATACCCCTAATCTAACTCAAACCCCCCTTAAATAAACCTAACACTAAGCCCCTGAAGATCTCCCTACCTTGTCTTCACCATGCCGGGTTCACTGACCGATCCAGAAGAGCCTCCGATGTCTTGATCCAAGCCCAAGCGGGGGGCTGAAGATGTCCATGATACGGCTGAAGTCTTCATCCAAGCGGGAGCTGAAGAGGTCCATGATCCGACTGAAGTCTTCTATCAAGCGGCATCTTCAATCTTCTTTCTTCCGGATCCATGTAGTTCATCCCGCCGACGCGGAACATCCATCTTCACCGACGACTTCCCGACGAATGACGGTTCCTTTATGGGACGTCATCCAAGATCAGCCAATAGAATGCGAGCTGAATCTGATTGGCTGATCGGATCAGCCAATTGGATTGAACTTGAATCTGATTGGCTGATTCCATCAGCCAATCAGAATTTTCCTACCTTAATTCCGATTGGCTGATAGAATCCTATCAGCCAATCAGAATTCGAGGGACGCCATCTTGGATGACGTCCCTTAAAGGAACCGTCATTCGTCGGGAAGTCGTCGGTGAAGATGGATGTTCCGCGTCGGCGGGATGAACTACATGGATCCGGAAGAAAGAAGATTGAAGATGCCGCTTGATAGAAGACTTCAGTCGGATCATGGACCTCTTCAGCTCCCGCTTGGATGAAGACTTCAGCCGAATCATGGACATCTTCAGCCCCCCGCTTGGGCTTGGATCAAGACATCGGAGGCTCTTCTGGATCGATCGGTGAACCCAGCGTGGTGAAGACAAGGTAGGGAGATCTTCAGGGGCTTAGTGTTAGGTTTATTTAAGGGGGGTTTGGGTTAGATTAAGGGTATGTGGGTGGTGGGTTGTAATGTTGGGGGGGGTATTGTATGTTTTTTTTTTACAGGCAAAAGAGCTGAATTCTTTGGGGCATGCCCCGCAAAGGGCCCTTTTCAGGGCTGGTAAGGTAAAAGAGCTTTTCTATTTTAATTTTAGAATAGGGTAGGGCATTTTTTTATTTTGAGGGTCGTTGTTATTTTATTAGGGGGCTTAGAGTAGGTGTAATTAGTTTAAAATTGTTGTAATATTTTTCTAATGTTTGTAAATATTTTTTTATTTTTTGTAACTTAGTTCTTTTTTATTTTTTGTACTTTAGTTAGTTTATTTCATTGTATTTATTTGTAGGTATTTTATTTAATTAATTTATTGATAGTGTAGTGTTAGGTTTAATTGTAGATAATTGTAGGTAGTTTATTTAATTTATTTATTGATAGTGTAGTGTTAGGTTTAATTGTAACTTAGGTTAGGATTTATTTTACAGGTAATTTTGTAATTATTTTAACTAGGTAACTATTAAATAGTTATTAACTATTTAATAGCTATTGTACCTGGTTAAAATAATTACAAAGTTGCCTGTAAAAGAAATATTAATCCTAAAATAGCTACAATATAATTATAATTTCTATTGTAGCTATATTAGGGTTTATTTTACAGGTAAGTATTTAGCTTTAAATAGGAATAATTTATTTAATAAGAGTTAATTTATTTCGTTAGATTTAAATTATATTTAAGTTAGGGGGGTGTTAGTGTTAGGGTTAGACTTAGCTTTAGGGGTTAATACATTTATTATAGTAGCGGTGTGGTCCGGTCGGCAGATTAGGGGTTAATAATTGTAGGTAGGTGGAGGCGACATTGGGGGCGGCAGATTAGGGGTTAATAAATATAATATAGGGGTCGGCTGTGTTAGGGGCAGCAGATTAGGGGTACATAGGTATAATGTAGGTTGCGGCGGTGTACGGAGCGGCAGATTAGGGGTTAAAAAAATATGCAGGTGTCAGCGATAGCGGGGGCGGCAGATTAGGGGTTAATAAATATTATGTAGGTGTCGGCGGTATTAGGGGCAGCAGATTAGGGGTACATAGGGATAACGTAGGTGGAGGCGGAGTGCGGTCGGCAGATTAGGGGTTAAAAAATTTTAATAGAGTGGCGGCGATGTGGGGGGGCCTCGGTTTAGGGGTGCATAGGTAGTTTATGGGTGTTAGTGTACTTTAGAGCACAGTAGTTAAGAGCTTTATGAACCGGCGTTAGCCCAGAAAGCTCTTAACTCCTGGTTTTTTTCTGCGGCTGGAGTTTTCAGCCACGACTCTAAATACCGGCGTTAGAAAGATCCCATTGAAAAGATAGGATACGCAATTGACGTAAGGGGATCTGCGGTATGGAAAAGTCGCGGCTGCAAAGTGAGCGTTAGACCCTTTCCTGACTGACTCTAAATACCAGCGGTAGCCCAAAACCAGCGTTAGGAGCCTCTAACGCTGGTTTTGACGGCTAACGCCAAACTCTAAATCTAGCCGTTAGTTATTTGTGTTGTGGGGGTTGGCGGTTTAGGAGTTAACAGGTTAATTAGATTTATTGCGATGTGGGGGGTTGGCGGTTTAGAGGTTAATAGGTTAATTAGGTTTATTGCGATGTGGGGGTTGGGGTTTTAGGGGTTAATAGGTTAATTATGTTATTTGTGCTGTTTAATTTGCGGATTAGGGGTTACTTACTTTATTATTTTGCAATGTGGGGGTTGGCGGTTTAGGTGTTTTTTTTGTTATACTTCGTGTCGGCGGTTAGGTTCTTTTTTTGTTATACTTCGTGCAGGCGGTTGTTTTTTCTTATTATTTCGTTCGGTGGTTACGTGTTTTTTTGTTATTTTTTGCGGGCAGTTGCGTGTTTTTTTGTTAATATTTTGTGTGGGTGGTTGTGTGTTTTTTTTCTTAATGCTTCGTTTGCCTATGCTGCATCTAGGTGAATTCTGAAAATGGCAGGGTGGTGCATCCAGGTGGATTCTTATGACTGTGTGCGCAGACAACATTCTTTTGGCTGCGCGCGCAGCCAACATTCCTCTTTGGATGCGTGTGCAACTGCCGACGGCGATGGACGCATTACAAAAGCAATTATAGTATAGATTTTAGCTCACAAAGGAATGCAAAAACCTTCACTCTCTCTTAGGCCTTAGATAAACCTTTTCTTTCGTTTCTAGTGCATGTCAGGTGAGCGCAAGACAAAAAAGTTGCAGAAAAAATACATTTAAAAGTACAATTATACTCATAATAACATTGAAACATTATTAAAAAAAAAATTGCATTAAAAAGTTATAAAGGGGGGGGGGGGGGGTGGAGCTAACTGCCAAAGAGACTGGACACACATCGCAGTAGCTCCCGTCTTCAACAAAGATTTTGGGGGTCCTATTTGGCCTGATATTCTATACCAAAGGAGAAAATACTCTAGACCCCTATCTAAAAGTTGGTGTTAAAGATTTAAGGAAGACCGTGAGTGTTTTCATAACCCACAGTCAGGGCGACTCAGTGCGGCCTGGCTAAGAGGCAGTGAGATCATGGAGGATCCCCTCGTGGCCATCCTGGCCCTTTTTGAGGAATACGACTGCAGATTGATTAACAGACTAGACCGGCTTATTTTGATCGCTAGCCGCCAAAGTACAGATGAAGACAGCACTGGGTACCTTGAGGGAGAGACCGAGACGCCCGACTTACCCAAGTTTGCTACCCAGGGGAGCTCTATTTGACACCCCTTACCAGAAACTACCTGCTCTTCAGAGAGTGCCGTAGCCCAAGGGAGCGGCGGTCGCTTACACTGTGCCTTTGATTTAAGAGGTGCGGCTGACCCTCGGATGCTCAGGGTGATCCACGGATGTCTAAAGGAGGGATCAGCTGGGGAGCTTGCTGCAGACTGAGCCCCGGCGAGCGCTGGAAATGGAATCGTGACCATGTTAAAGCAGATGGCTCCGGAGGCAACTTACCCTACCAGGGGGGATATTCCTTGTCATTCCCCAGAATTGAAGCTTTGCCGATCTATCGCTTATCTGTTTCAGCTGGCTTCCCAGGGTCATAGAGGAACTGACTGGGCCACTCTTATTCAGATTCCACCTTGCATAAAGGTCGGAGTGGGTTAATTCCCTTTGCTGTCTACACACTTACGATCTGCCAATCTACTAAGATTAGGGCCTGGTCGCACCACATAACTGTATTGTAACTTGAAATAAAGAACCCGCACTCACGAAGAACAATTTTGGAAGCTGTGCAGAGTGTCTACCTGTTGTGGATATTTAGTGCAGAAATACTGATGACTTCATATAAATAGCCGTAGTTGATCAGTTGCCCAGTTTCTGTGCCACACTACTATTTGTTTCTAGGGAGGGAGGGTGGTGAGCCATAATTTAAAGTAATGTTTCCCATTTAAGCTGTACCTGTTTTTTATTGGGTTTATCGTGCGGTATTAATAGGCTGCTGGTATACTGTAATGCTTATGAATATTCCTATTACTGACTAGTGAAAACAATTGTATCTGTTAATGAGTTTGACAGGCTGGTTTATCATATGAATAGACATATTATTATGACGGCCCCAGGGCCTGTAACACTGATTGCAATTTATACCTGTGCCTGCTACAATGCGTTATATATTCCCCTAGATATGCACTGTATTTATCCATGTCATTTATTTTCTCAGCCATCTGCCATGTATCTAACTGATTGTTAGCGATACCCAGGTCAGCCATGAGTAGTTATATTCTCTAAGATGGGCCTTTTATATATTGTGTGGTCCACTTTATTAAGTATTTATTCTAGATGCAAGTAGTCTATGGTCTACTACCTGCCCTCCGGGTCACTAGAGAGAATCACACACCCAAATAATTATTAAAGCAAATGACATTTTAATGTTGTCGCCATGGGCATGCAGCTAGAGCTAGAGAGAAACAGCTAGTATCAGGGTACCTGGCCAGTATTTTGGTCTAGCTGTTTACTAATACTTGAGCATTGCCTTTCATACTTGCTTTAGCCAGAGTGTAGGAGCACTGAGAAATACAAGGTTATGCTAGATATTTAATGTGAGTAACACTAGAGTCTTTGCATGCCTATGTACATTATGAACAGTATGGTCAGTGGTGCCTATAGGGTCTGTGGGTGTGTTCTCCTATACATGTTTCACTTGAAAATTATGGTAGACCCCTTCTGATAATATGTGTTGGGTTGAAGAGAGCATTTATATCAAACATACTATGCTTTAGCAGTCCTATGGATTTGAGAAATATGTGTACCTTAATGCAATTATTGTGAACTCTTTTGTTACTTACCTAGATATGTATCTGTTGTCAGTTATTTTGTGCACTAACTCACTCTTCTAGAGAAGGAGTCTTCCCCCTTGTTCTCTCTGACCCCTTGTATAATGCATCACCGCTTTATCCCACCCACTCCAACCTCTCTTTTTTTTAGAGGCTGCGAATATCCACTATTTCAATCTCAGTGCGGTAAGGGCTTAGTAACCTTTTTCCTACATCGCCCCCCCATTCCCGTTTGGCAGAGTTATGTAGTCTCTGCCCTGTCCAAGGAGTCTTAGCTGCTCTTTAGGCCCTAATAAGAATAATATTGCTGTGCTTACATACAAACTCTTTCCTACATATAGCTTGTTAACTGTCATAATTTCATTTTATTTAGCCTTTAACCTGAAGATGAGTTAACATAAGATTGATTACTGGTTTTCTTTATGTGACTCAGACTGAAATTGTTGTTCCTTGTACCCATATCAGACCATCTATATAGCTTATAGTTCATACATGTCATTGTGTTATGTTATGTAATGTCTAAAGTTTTCTTAACGCTACATATGATATTGCTGTATTAATGAGGTGTCTTCAACTGCCCTAGTTTTCAGATCCCCGTGGGTGGATCTCTGTCCCATTGATGACACTATGCAGATATAATAATAAAATTAGGTATAAAGTTGTAGGGTAATATTTGGAACGGGCTAGACGAGATGTGATTCCCTATTAATTGGGATATTGAACTATGTAACCAGTGTCTCTTGCATTATTGTACCTGTGTTGTTGCCCTTCAACTTGTAATTGTTTTGTGTTTGTTTTGATTGCCTCAATAAAAAACATTTTTCAAAAAAAAAAAAAAATTATAAAGGCTCAATGATATAAGGTCTCGGTTAAGTAAAGGGCTTTAACTTAGAGATACATCCATGCACATGACTCAATATGTGCAACAACAATGAGTGGGAGGAAGAATAAACTAATAGCACTCTCTAATTCCTAGTGAAATAGAATAGTTTCATATAAAAAGTGTTTGGTGCAACTTTATTCAAAACAAAAATTAAAATATACCTTTATTGAAACAAATTAAAATCAGGGGATATTAAAAATTATATCTTAACAAAAAGACCACTGAGATAGTAATTGCTGCTAGTATGTTAGTGACATGAAATCTCCACCATAAGTGCAGTAATAAACGGTTTAGACTGAAATTAGTCAATAAATCGCACCTGCAATGGTGGTGATTCTCGGTGATTCTATGCGTGATAGTGTGGCAGGTAGCAGGTACTGGCATAAAATAGGATTAAGCTAATGGATAGAAGTCAAGTAATACGATAAGCAAGTCCTGCTATCGAATATCCAGTACTTGGTATTTTACAGATTAATGTTGGAGGGTAATGACATATTCACTGTCCGCATGATATGCAGATATTTGGGCCACAGTTGACAGCACTGTATAAAGCGATAGGCCCAACAACAGGGCAGTAAAAATTGTATATATAGTTGATGTAGTCACATGTAGGGTGTCAGATTCAAATAGTATTTTGTATATATAATGAGGTTGCTATACTCTTTTCTAAAATAGGGTACCGTAATAGGTAAATAAGGTATTACCATAAATATCAGAGAATTAGCCACATATATATATATATATATATATATATATACAGTATATATATATATACAGTATATATATATATATATATATATATATATAATTTATGCTTCATTCATACCGCTTTGGTAACATGTTAGTAATATTCCCTAGAGAAGATTGTACCTGACTTACATCTCAAAAATAATCTTTACAAGATCCAGACTAATTTTAACCTATTCAGCACATTTGGGTTTTTTATTATTACATACCCAATGTAGGAAATACACTAATAATTTTTATATATCCAAGTGACTTTAAATCTAGTCATTCTGCACAAAATATATTACACCAATAATTAAAAATCTGCATCAACAATCATTATAGATGTTAAAAATAGACAAATCTATCAGGATGCAGGAGATTCGAATCGGATCAGCTAATCCTGTGACGTCACAATTACGGACATTGCGAGTATTTATGACTATAAATTCCCGCAGAAGCCATCGTGCTTCACCCTTTTAAAAAAGCCAAACGGCGAAATATGTCAAGGGCGGGTGGGAGAGTAATGGGGCTCTCTTATTAAGTTTTTAACTATCTGACTAAGACCTCCATAACTTATATATGATTTGCTGTACTTGTTATGTGTTAGTTATCTGATGCCGCTAATATATACCAGTATTCCGTATAACTCAGGTTTGTATTAATACTATGCGGCCCAGCAAAATGTCCAGGCGTTGCTAAAGACTTGATTACTTTCCAAAACGGAGATTTGCGATATTTTTGTGCCCTCTATTCTCTATAGCCCAAGGTGATCACGTATATGGCAATGAGTGTCCAATATTTTGACAGCTTACTATTGGTGGTTATCTTTGGAGAGGATACGTATTAATCTATATATTTCTGGCTTATTCAGTTGCAACACTGTTGTGTGCCAGTGGAATCATTGTAGCCATATTTAACATATCTGACTGAGTATCAGATTCACTTAGTAGTTGCGATATTTTTACTCTAGGTTGCTAGTGTTTCTAACAGGATTAGGGGCAACAGACAATAAGCTAGATTACGAGTTTTGAGCGCTATAGAGAAATTCACGAACGCAACAAAAGATACGTTATTTAATTTTCTATAGCGCTGCTATTACAAGTTCTCAAACATACGCCTTTTGCGTGCGATATGGTTGCATTGAGCTCCATACCGCACACAACCAGAGCGCTGCTAAGACGTGCTCGTGCAAGATTTCCCCATAGACATTAATGGGGAGAGCCGGCAAAAAAAAACCTAACACCTGCGATCGCGGAAACAAAAGTTCCGTAACGCAGCCCCATTGATGTCTATGGGGAAATTAAAATACTGTTTAAACCTAACACCCTAACATAAACCCTACGTCTAAACACCCCTAATCTGCTGCCCCCAACATCGTCGACGCCTGCCTACAGTTATTAACCCCTAATCTGCCGCTTCCGATATCGCCGCTACCTAAATAAAATTATTAACCCCTAATCTGCTGCTCCCGATATCGCCGCCACTATACTACATTTATTAACCCCTAAGCCGCCAGCCCCCCACATCGCAACAGGCTAACTTAAACTATATTAACCCCTAAACCTAACCCTAATGTTACCCTAACCTTAACACCACCTAACTTTAACATAATACAAATATAGCTAAATTAAATTTACACTTATTAACTAAATAAACCTATTAACCCTTAAACCGCCAGCCCTCTACATCGCAACAAGCTAAATGAAACTATATTAACCCCTAACCCCCCTAACTTTAGCATAATTAAATTATATCTAAATTAAATTTCACAATTAACTAAATAATTCCTATTTAAAACTAAATACATACTTACCTGTGAAATAAAACCTAAGCTAGCTACAGTATAGTTACATTGTAGCTAGCTTAGGTTTTATTTTTATTTCACAGGTAAGTTTGTATTTATTTTAACTAGGTAGACTAGTTAGTAAATAGTTATTAACTATTTACTAACTACCTAGTTAAAATAAATACAAACTTACCTGTGAAATAAAACCTAACCTGCCTTACACTAAAACCTAACATTACCAACAATAAAAAGCCTACCATTACAAAAAAAATCAACAAAATTATAAAAAAAAGATTAATCCTATTCTAATACCCTTAAAAAACAAACCCACCCCAAAATAAAAAACCCTACTCTAGAATAAACTACCAAGGGCCCATAAAAGGGTCTTTTGGGGGGCCCTTAAAAGAGCCTTTTGTAGGGCATTGCCCTGAGATAACCAGTTATTTTACTTTAAAAAGAATACAAACACCCCCTAACAATATACAAACCCCAACCCCCCAAACTACCAAGGGCCCTTAAAAGGGCCTTTTGGGGGGCCCTTAAAAGGGCCTTTTGTAGGGCATTGCCCTGAGATAACCAGCTCTTTTACTTTTAAAAGAATACAAACACATTACACAAAATAACAAATTATAAAAAATAAAAAAGAATTACACCTAATCTAATAGCCCTATCAAAATAAAAAATCCCACCCAAAATAAAAAAAAAACCTAGCCTACAAGTAACTACCAATGGCCCTAAAAGCGGTCTTTTGTGGGGCATTGCCCCACAGATATCAGCTCTTTTACCTGGAAAAAAATACAAACACCCCCCCAACAGTAAAACCCACCACCCCCACAACACCACCCCCACAACCAACCCCCCAAAATAAAAAAGCTAACTCTAAAATAACCTAAACTAACCATTACCCTGAAAAGGGCATTTGTATTGGCATTGCCCTTAAAAGGGCATTTAGTTATTTTACTGCCCACACCCTAAACTAAAAAAAAAAACCCACCCAAAAAAACCTTTAAAAAAACCTAACACTAACCCCAAGACGATCCACTTACAGTTGTTGAAGTCCTGCTTGAAGGATCCATCCAGCCGGCGAAGTCCTCATCCATGCGGCAAGAAGTCTTCATCCAGGCGGCCTCTTCTATCTTCATCCAGCCGGCGAAGTCCTCATCCATGCGGCAAGAAATCTTCATCCAGACGGCCTCTTCGATCTTCATCCAGCAGGCGATACATCCTGAAGACATCCGGCGTGGAACTTCCTCTTCATACGGTCTCTGCCGTAAACTGGAACTTCAATGCAAGTGACATCATCCAAGATGGCGTCCCTTGGATTACTATTGGCTGAAAGATCTGAATCAGCCAATAGGAATTAGGGCTGCTAAAATCCTATTGGCTATTCAAATCAGCCAATAGGAGGTAAGTTTTAATTTAATTTAAGATAGGGAAATTGTAATTTTAATATAAGGTTAGGTTTAGGGGTTATTAGTTTAAATTAGTTTATTTCATTGTGGGGGGCTTTTAGTTTAGGGGTTAATAGTTTATTTTAGTATATTTTGTTGTGGGGGGCTTGAGGTTTAGAGGTTAATAGGTTTATTATAGTGGCGGTGTGGGCAGACGGCAGATTAGGGGTGGCGATGTCGGGGAGTGGCAGAATAGGGGTTAATACATTTTTTAAGTAGCGGCGATATCAGGAGCGGCAGATTACGGGTTAATACATTTATTATAGTATTTGCGATGCGGGAGGGCCTCGGTTTAGGGGTTAATAGGTAGTTTATGGGTGTTTAGTGTACTTTGTAGCAGTTTAGTTATGAGTTTTATGTTACAGCTTTGTAAAGTAAAACTCATACCTACTGACTTTAGATGGGGTTGCGGATCTTGTGGTTTTAGGCTGTAACACTCGCTTTTTAGCCTCACCGCAAAACTTGTAATAGCAGCGCTATGGGAATCCCATGAAAATACATAATTTTTACGTTTGTGTGACTGATGTTGTGTTACAGGCTAAAAGGTGTGCGGTACACCTATACCGACAAGACTTGTGATAGCTGCTGTGCCGTTTTAACGCTGAAAATACCATATTTTCAGAGTTACAAGCCACAACGCAAAACTTGTAATCTAGCTGTATGTTAGAAAAGAGTATAGCAACCTCATTATATATACACTATACCATTTGAATCAAACACCCTACATGTGACTACATCGACTATCTATTTAATTTTTACTGCTCTGTTGTTGGGCCTATCACTTTATACAGTGCTGTCAACTGTGGCCCAAATATCTGCATATCATGCGGACAGTGAATATGTCATTACCCTCCAACATTAATCTGTAAAATACCAAGTACTGGATATTCGATAGCAGGACTTGCATATCGTATTACTTGACTTCTATCCATTAGCTTAACCCTATTTTATGCCAGTACCTGCTACCTGCCACACTATCACGCATAGAATCCCTATGTGGCTATAATCACCGAGAATCACCACCATTGCAGGCGCGATTTATTGACTAATTTCAGTCTAAACCGTTTATTACTGCACCTATGGTGGAGATTTTATGTCACTAACATACTAGCAGCAATTACTATCTCAGTGGTCTTTTTGTTAAGATATAAATTTTAATATCCCCTGATTTTAATTTGTTTCAATAAAGTTGTTATGTTTTAATTTTTGTTGTGAATAAAGTTGCACCAAACACTTTTGATATGAAACTATTCTATTTCACTAGGAGTGCTATTAGTGTATTCATTTTTTAAAACCAGTGGTCTTACTCCCACTCACCTAGATTCAGAGTTCATCGTCTTTAAACGCTGAAAAAATGGCAATTTCAGCGTTAAAACAGCACCGCAGCCATTACAAGTCTTGTCGGTATAGCTGTGCCGCAAGCCTTTTAGCCTTTAACACAACATCAGTCCCGCACTCGTAAAAATGACATTTTTTCATGGGACTTCCATAGCACAGCCATTACTAGTTTTGCGTTCTGGCTAAAAAGCTTGCGTTACACCCTATAACGACAAGTTCCGTACCACCATCTGAGAGCAGTAGTTATGAGTTTTACGCAACAAAACTGTTACACAAAACTCATAACTAAACTGTTACAAAGAACACTAAACATCTAAGTTATTAACTAATAACCTAATCTGCCGCTCCCGACATCGCTGCCACTAATAAAATGTATAAACCCCTATTCCTCCGCTCTCCGACATCGTCACCACTATAATAAAGTTAATAACCCCTAAACCGCCGCCCTTCCGCATTGCAAACACTATTTAAATATTATTAACCCCTAATCTGCCGTCCGCCCACATCGCCCCCACTATACTAAAGTTATTAAACCCTACACCGCCGCCACTATAATAAGCCTATTAACCCCTAAACCGCAAGCCCCCACAACGAAATATACTAAATTAAATTAAACTATTACGTTAGGGTTAGGGTTGCGGTTAGGTTTAGGGTTAGGTTTAGGGGTAGAATTAGGGGTTAATAGTTTAATTTATGTTGTTGCAATGTGGGGGGCTGGCGGTTCAGGGGTTAATAGATTTATTTAGTGGTAGTGATGTGGGAGGCCAGAGGTTTAGGGGTTGATAGCTTTAATTAGTTGCGGCAATGTCGGGGAGCGGCAGAATAGGAGTTAATAGATTTATTATAGTGTGAGCAATGTTGGGGTGCAGGGGAATAGGGGTTAATAACTTTAGTATAGTGACGATGATATCGGGAGTGGCAGATTAGGGGTTAACAGATTTATTTTTGTGGCGGCGATATAGGGAGTGGCAGATTAGGGGTCAATAACATTATGTAGGTGTTGGCGATGTCGGGGTGGCAGATTAGGGGTGTTTAGACTTAGGGTTTATGTTAGGGTGTTAGGTTTAAACGTTACTGTTTTTCCAATAGTGTGATATGGTTTGCTTCAAGGTGGTGTTAAACACAAAAATATTGCGCTTACCAGATATAGTTGCACTGAACTCTGACCAGTGCAATATCGCCTGCTGGCACTTTAATCAGCGGCCAGTACACTGTGTGTCGGCATAAATTCTCCAGATATCCCTTGTCTTTTTGAGGATTCAGCTCATAGGTGTGTGAACCAAAAGAAATTGCACTGTGCTATGACCAGTGCCGTCTGGCCTGCTAGCACCTTAACAGCGGCTAGTATACTGTGTGTTGATGTATCCTCTCTGTTCTTTCGAGTATACGGCTCTCTATGTAGTGTCTTCAGCTGTAGCCGTGCAGGTTAGCTTGTTAAATCAATGTCTGTTAATTGTTGCAACTAGATATATAATAGTTGTAACTGTTTAAAAGTTGTTGTAACTATTAGAATTTAGCGGCACTAGATAAAACAATGGTGAACAACTTCCAAATAAAATATAAAAAAGCTTTAATGACGCGTTTCTCAACCAACAGAGGGTCGTTTCATCAGATATAAAGCAGATGAGTAACATTTCAAATTGTAACATTATATACACATTTGACTGATTAAAAACGGAAGTTGTCACTAGAAAATAACCAATAGGTACATCTAATAGAACTGCAGCTGAGATATCGACATCATGTCCCCAGCTGTTACAATTGTAACGTTATTAAGCATTATAAACAATCAAAATATTAATAGAAAAAACTGTTAAAAAATATATTAAAAAATGTATTTCTACCAATGTCAAAAAAAGTATATATATACAATCCACAATATACGTTATTATTTTAACCATTTCAGAATATATTGAACTGTGTTCATATTTATAAAGTGCAATGTTTTTAGATTTCTAGTGCACAATAGATGTTGTGAAATCTTGTTAAGCTAGTTATTTGTATGTTAGCATGTATGTATGTAAAATACTGTATGTTTTCTTTTTGTAGCGTGTGATGAATTTATATCTCTAATAAGCAAGGGGTATTCGAAAGTCTTGTTAGACATATCATTTGTATATTAATATATTTGCATTTCAGATCTTGAACATATCTATTATATATTAGCAATCTTTTATACTTATATTTTCTATATATTTGGATATACCAACATATTTCCGATGTTTCTATAACGTATGTTAACAATGTTAACTCCGAATTTAAGAGATGTAAAAATGTCAAATCCTAATTCGAGGTGTATGTATTAGGGAGGCAGACACTTTTTTGAAAGGAAAGTAACAGAGTTCGCTATTGTAATATGTTATAGGGGATTTGTAGCCTATATTGGATCCGGTCTATAGAGCGCTACAGACTTAGGGGCCTAGTTATCAAGCCGTCAACCTCAAATACGCTGGAATTCCGCAGCGTATTTGTGGCGCGGCTGATTTGCCTTAGTTATCAAAGGCTCGAGACCGGCAAAAGTAGAATTTTGTGACGTAAACTTCGATCCGCCGGACTCAGTCCGACACAGATCGATTCTTACGTCACTCCAGATGTTCCGCACACAAGTGCGGCACAATCTCACTACTTTTGCTAGTTATCAAAAAACTAGCAGGTACGCTCGGCACTTTTACGGCCCAGCGTACCTGGTTTTCAAAGCGCCAGCCTGGAGGCGGCGGATCCCATAGGAATCAATGGGAGTCTGACCATAGCGAAAGTACAAGTTCGCTGCTGACAGACATCCCATTGATTCCTATGGGAGCTGTCTACACCTAACACCCTAACATGTACCCCGAGTCTAAACACCGCTAATCTGACCCCCCCTACACCGCCGCAACTAAATAAAGTTATTACCCCCTAAACCGCCGCTCCCGGAGCCCACCGCAAGCTACTCTATACATATTAACCCCTAAACCGCCGCTCCCGGAGCCCACCGCAACCTATATTAAATGTATTAACCCCTATCCTGCCCCCCTACACCGTAGCCACCTATAATAAATTTATTAACCCCTATCCTGCCCCCCACTACGCCGCCGCCACTGTAATAAAATTATTAACCCCTAAACCTAAGTCTAACCCTAACCCTAACGCCCCCCTAACTTAAATATTAATTAAATAAATCTAAATAAATTAACTCTTATTAACTAAATGAATCCTATTTAAAACTAAATACTTACCTTTGAAATAAACCCTAATATAGCTACACCGACGGACTACGACGAATGACGGCTCCTTTAAGGGACGTCATCCAAGATGGCGTCCCCTCAATTCCGATTGGCTGATAGGATTCTATCAGCCAATCGGAATTAAGGTAGGAAAAATCTGATTGGCTGATGGAATCAGCCAATCAGATTGAGCTCGCATTCTATTGGCTGTTCCGATCAGCCAATAGAATGCGAGCTCAATCTGATTGGCTGATTGGATCAGCCAATCGGATTGAACTTGAATCTGATTGGCTGACAGATTTTCCTACCTTAATTCCGATTGGCTGATAGAATCCTATCAGCCAATCGGAATTGAGGGGACGCCATCTTGGATGACGTCCCTTAAAGGAGCCGTCATTCGTCGTAGTCCGTCGGTGAAGAAGGTGGTTCCGCGTCGGCGGAAGGAAGATTCAAGACCCGGCTTGGAAGATGACTTCGCCCGGATAGAAGACCTCTTCAGCGCCTCTTTGAAGATGACATCGGCCGGATCGAAGACTTCTTCAGCGCCGCCTGGATGATGACTTCATCGGATGGAAGATTTCTTCAGCGGCGCTTGGAGGATTAACTTCTTCCGCTCCGGATGTCCTCTTCAGTTCCATCGGTGGCTCGGCTGAGTGAAGATGACTCAAGGTAGGATGATCTTCAGGGGATTAGTGTTAGGTTTTTGTAAGGGGGGTTTGGGTTAGATTAGGGGTATGTGGGTGGTGGGTTTTAATGTTGGGGGGGGTTGTATTTTTCTTTTACAGGCAAAAGAGCTGAACTTTTTGGGGCATGCCCCCACAAAAGGCCCTTTTAAGGGCTGGTAAGGTAAAAGAGCTTTGAAATTTATTTAATTTAGAATAGGGTAGGGATTTTTTTTATTTTGGGGGGGTTTGTTATTTTATTAGGGGGCTTAGATTAGGTGTAAGTAGCTTAAAATTGTTGTAATATTTTTAACATGTTTGTAACTTATTTTTTTATTTTTTGTAACTTAGCTTTTTTTATTTTTTGTACTTTAGTTAGTTTATGTAATTGTATTTAATTGTAGTTATTTGTATGTAGTTTATTTAGTTAATTTAATGATAGTGTAGTATTAGGTTTAATTGTAACTTAGGTTAGGATTTATTTTACAGGTAATTTTGTATTTCTTTTAGCTAGGTAGTTATTAAATAGTTAATAACTATTCTAACTAGCTAAAATAAATACAAAGTTACCTGTAAAATAAATATAAATCCTAAGATAGCTATAATATAATTATTAATTACATTGTAGCTATCTTAGGGTTTATTTTACAGGTAAGTATTTATTTTTAAATAGGAATAATTTATTAAAGTATAGTGTTAGGTGTAATTGTAACTTAGGTTAGGATTTATTTCACAGGTACATTTCTCTTTATTTTAGCTAGGTAAGCTATTAAATAGTTAATAACTATTTAATAGTTATTGGACATGGTTAAAATAAATTGAAAGTTACCTGTAAAATAAATATAAATCCTAAGATAGCTAGAATATAATTATTATTTATATTGTAGCGATATTAGGGTTTATTTTAAAGGTAAGTATTTAGTTTTAAATAGGATTCATTTAGTTAATAAGAGTTAATTTATTTAGATTTATTTAATTAATATTTAAGTTAGGGGGGCGTTAGGGTTAGGGTTAGACTTAGGTTTAGGGGTTAATAATTTTATTACAGTGGCGGCGGCGTAGTGGGGGGCAGGATAGGGGTTAATAAATTTATTATAGGTGGCTACGGTGTAGGGGGGGCAGGATAGGGGTTACTAGGTATACTGTAGGTGGCAGCGGTGTCCGGGAGCGGCGGCTTAGGGGTTAATACATTTATAAGACTTGCGGCGGGGTCTAGGAGCGGCGGTTTAGGGGTTAATACATTTATAAGAGTTGCGGCGGGGTCTAGGAGCGGCGGTTTAGGGGTTAGTAACTTTATTTAGTTGCGGGGGGCTCCGGGGGGCGCCGGTATAGGGGGTAGAACAGTGTAGTTTAGTGTGAGTGCTTAGTGACAGGCTAGCAATAAAGCTGGGAAAAAGCCGAAGGGCAGTGAGATCGGATGAGTGATAACTGTCACAGTCCGCTGCTCATCGCCCCGCGGCTTTTTGACAGCTTTATTTGATAACTTAGGCGAACGTATTCAAGGTCCGCGGCGGCGAAGGTAGGCGAGCTTAGGCGGACGTATTGGGCCGGCGAAGCCAGAAAAGTAGACGGCTTGATAACTACCCCCCATAGGGTCTTTTTACATATGGATTGGAGATTCCATTGTTTCTATGGTCTTAAATATATGTTTGTATTGTGTTTATATATGTTTTATTTTTGTTATCAATATAAATACATCAGCATTTTATGCTTGACTTTAAATGTTATAAAGTCCCACAATCATATCCTTAATGTATTTTAGATGTCAGTCCTGAAGTGCATGATTTTTGTATGCATATGTGTAATCTTTCCCAATTCGTCTTTTTGTTTTTGTTTTTTAGTGTTATTTTTTAAAATATTTTTATTTTTATTCGATTATTGTCTAAAGCTTGTGAAGAAATGTATTGTTTGTTGCAGCATCGACAGTTTGTATATTGTTTAACACTTGTAAAATTTATTTGTAGCAGCAACAAAAGTTCGTGTTTGTGTACTAGTGATGTTATATATCTGGATGTGTGAGCCATATTTTGTCCAAGAAAGAATTAGTGTTATTGTCTGTGTATGATCTGATCATATTTGTATGTGTGTGTGTTGTTCTAAGTATATTGTCAATGTTATTTATTGTGCTATAATAATGAACAATTGGGTATATCTGTATAGGGATTATATTAAGAGTATATAAGAACTCTTTGAATATATATTAAATGTTTATAAACTATTTTTATAAAAAATGACCTAATGTATCTATATGTATATCATAATATAAGTTAATTTAAGAAACGATCAATGATGTGTATGTGTATTGGCACCGGTTTTTTGCCTTATTCTGCTGGCGGTGTAAAAGTGTGGAATGTTGAATATATGTATATGTGTGTATGTGTATTTGAAAAACAGATGTGTGTATGTGTGTGTGTAAGTGTTCACTACTAGGTGTGCATATCTCCTAAAAATGAATATAAATATAAATGAGTCAATAGTGAGTGTTAGTGTTTTGGGTGCTAGCTATTAGTTAGTATTTTAGGTGCTGGCTGCCTCTATTAGCATCTCTAGGGATTCCTCAAAGGGAGATGTTGTTTCAATGGAAATGAAAATTGGCCTGTATTCAATAACATTGTTTATGATGTCTATATATGATAATAAAATGTGCCCACAATCTGTGGGGATAAGTGAAGTGGATCTTCTAGTTGAAGGCTGCCAAATCCAAATTGGCATTGAGCCCAAAGGGATGTAGAGTCTTCAACCGGTAGATCCAAAAAGTTTCGCGTTGTCTGAGTCTGATTAACCTGTTGTAATCGGTGTTTTTGGGAATATAATCTATAGGAATATATTTGAAAATATATGGGTTTCCATTGTGTTTCAATAAACAATGGTTGGGTATACTATGTTTTATATTCTTTTTTTTTGGAATTTTTACAATTCCGATGATGTTCTCCCCATCTGGTTCTCAATTTTCTGGAGGTGTGTCCTACATATTGTAGGCCGCACACGCATTCCATGAGATATACCGTATAGGATGATTCCCAGTTAAAAAATATGGGAATCTGAAAAGTTTCCCCAGTCACTGTTGATTTGAAGGTTTTTATACCAGATTTTATTATTTTGCATGTGCCACATCCTGATTTCCCACACTTGTACATTCCACATAAGCCAAAAATACCCCTATTTTGTGTTGTAATCTGATTAGTCTTTTTTGTATATATGTGTTTGACTTTTTTGCTTGGAGCTAGTTTGCTTCTGAGGGTCGGAGCTCTCCTATATATAAACTTCGGTTTGTCCTTTACTAAACTTTTCAAAATTGGATCCCTCTGAATTATATGCCAATGTTTGGACAATATATGCTGTATCTTGTCAAACTCAGAGTTGTATTGGGTTATAAAGCATGTGTCTTTTAATCCCAAACTATCTGGTTGGCTTTTGTTCTTATTGTTCACGAGAATTTCATCTCTATTTAGTTCTGATGCTCTATGTAAAGCTTTATCCAATAATGATGGAGGATACTCCTTCTCTATGAATCTATTGTATAGAATTTCACTTTGTTCTAAAAAAGAATCATGATTGGAACAGTTGCGTCTAATCCTGCGAAACTGGCTGTAGGGAATATTGCGTATCCAGTTTTTGTGGTGATTACTATTAAAATTAAGGAAACTGTTACTATCTACATCCTTGAAAAAAGTTTTTGATATTATCTTATTGTTCTCAAGGCTTAATATCAGATCTAAGTATTCAATATTTTGCATCTGAATATTGGCTGTGAATTGAATTCCCATGTTGTTACTGTTTAAATGAGTAATGAAATTGTCAGCTGAATTTTTATTCAGCTGACAATTTCAGCTGACAATTTCATTACTCATTTAAACAGTAACAACATGGGAATTCAATTCACAGCCAATATTCAGATGCAAAATATTGAATACTTAGATCTGATATTAAGCCTTGAGAACAATAAGATAATATCAAAAACTTTTTTCAAGGATGTAGATAGTAACAGTTTCCTTAATTTTAATAGTAATCACCACAAAAACTGGATACGTAATATTCCCTACAGCCAGTTTCGCAGGATTAGACGCAACTGTTCCAATCATGATTCTTTTTTAGAACAAAGTGAAATTCTATACAATAGATTCATAGAGAAGGAGTATCCTCCATCATTATTGGATAAAGCTTTACATAGAGCTTCAGAACTAAATAGAGATGAAATTCTCGTGAACAATAAGAACAAAAGCCAACCAGATAGTTTGGGATTAAAAGACACATGCTTTATAACCCAATACAACTCTGAGTTTGACAAGATACAGCATATATTGTCCAAACATTGGCATATAATTCAGAGGGATCCAATTTTGAAAAGTTTAGTAAAGGACAAACCGAAGTTTATATATAGGAGAGCTCCGACCCTCAGAAGCAAACTAGCTCCAAGCAAAAAAGTCAAACACATATATACAAAAAAGACCAATCAGATTACAACACAAAATAGGGGTATTTTTGGCTTATGTGGAATGTACAAGTGTGGGAAATCAGGATGTGGCACATGCAAAATAATAAAATCTGGTATAAAAACCTTCAAATCAACAGTGACTGGGGAAACTTTTCAGATTCCCATATTTTTTAACTGCGAATCATCCTATACGGTATATCTCATGGAATGCGTGTGCGGCCTACAATATGTAGGACACACCTCCAGAAAATTGAGAACCAGATGGGGAGAACATCATCGGAATTGTAAAAATTCCAAAAAAAAAGAATATAAAACATAGTATACCCAACCATTGTTTATTGAAACACAATGGAAACCCATATATTTTCAAATATATTCCTATAGATTATATTCCCAAAAACACCGATTACAACAGGTTAATCAGACTCAGACAACGCGAAACTTTTTGGATCTACCGGTTGAAGACTCTACATCCCTTTGGGCTCAATGCCAATTTGGATTTGGCAGCCTTCAACTAGTAGATCCACTTCACTTATCCCCACAGATTGTGGGCACATTTTATTATCATATATAGACATCATAAACAATGTTATTGAATACAGGCCAATTTTCATTTCCATTGAAACAACATCTCCCTTTGAGGAATCCCTAGAGATGCTAATAGAGGCAGCCAGCTCCTAAAATACTAACTAATAGCTAGCACCCAAAACACTAACACTCACTATTGACTCATTTATATTTATATTCATTTTTAGGAGATATGCACACCTAGTAGTGAACACTTACACACACACATACACACATCTGTTTTTCAAATACACATACACACATATACATATATTCAACATTCCACACTTTTACACCGCCAGCAGAATAAGGCAAAAAACCGGTGCCAATACACATACACATCATTGATCGTTTCTTAAATTAACTTATATTATGATATACATATAGATACATTAGGTCATTTTTTATAAAAATAGTTTATAAACATGTAATATATATTCAAAGAGTTCTTATATACTCTTAATATAATCCCTATACAGATATACCCAATTGTTCAGTATTATAGCACAATAAATAACATTGACAATACACTTAGAACAGCACACACACATACAAATATGATCAGATCATACACAGACAATAACACTAATTCTTTCTTGGACAAAATATGGCTCACACATCCAGATATATAACATCACTAGTACACAAACACGAACTTTTGTTGCTGCTACAAATAAATTTTACAAGTGTTAAACAATATACAAACTGTCGATGCTGCAACAAACAATAAATTTCATCACAAGCTTTAGACAATAATCGAATAAAAATAAAAATATTTTAAAAAATAACACTAAAAAACAAAAACAAAAAGACGAATTGGGAAAGATTACACATATGCATACAAAAATCATGCACTTCAGGACTGACATCTAAAATACATTAAGGATATGATTGTGGGACTTTATAACATTTAAAGTCAAGCATAAAATGCTGATGTATTTATATTGATAACAAAAATAAAACATATATAAACACAATACAAACATATATTTAAGACCATAGAAACAATGGAATCTCCAATCCATATGTAAAAAGACCCTATGTCTGTAGCGCTCTATAGACCGGATCCAATATAGGCTACAAATCCCCTATAACATATTATAATAGCGAACTCTGTTACTTTCCTTTCAAAAAAGTGTCTGCCTCCCTAATACATACACCTCGAATTAGGATTTGACATTGTTAACATACGTTATAGAAACATCGGAAATATGTTGGTATATCCAAATATATAGAAAATATAAGTATAAAAGATTGCTAATATATAATAGATATGTTCAAGATCTGAAATGCAAATATATTAATATACAAATGATATGTCTAACAAGACTTTCGAATACCCCTTGCTTATTAGAGATATAAATTCATCACACGCTACAAAAAGAAAACATACAGTATTTTACATACATACATGCTAACATACAAATAACTAGCTTAACAAGATTTCACAACATCTATTGTGCACTAGAAATCTAAAAACATTGCACTTTATAAATATGAACACAGTTCAATATATTCTGAAATGGTTAAAATAATAACGTATATTGTGGATTGTATATATATACTTTTTTTGACATTGGTAGAAATACATTTTTTAATATATTTTTTAACAGTTTTTTCTATTAATATTTTGATTGTTTATAATGCTTAATAACGTTACAATTGTAACAGCTGGGGACATGATGTCGATATCTCAGCTGCAGTTCTATTAGATGTACCTATTGGTTATTTTCTAGTGACAACTTCCGTTTTTAATCAGTCAAATGTGTATATAATGTTACAATTTGAAATGTTACTCATCTGCTTTATATCTGATGAAACGACCCTCTGTTGGTTGAGAAACGCGTCATTAAAGCTTTTTTATATTTTATTTGGAAGTTGTTCACCATTGTTTTATCTAGTGCCGCTAAATTCTAATAGTTACAACAACTTTTAAACAGTTACAACTATTATATATCTAGTTGCAACAATTAACAGACATTGATTTAACAAGCTAACCTGCACGGCTACAGCTGAAGACACTACATAGAGAGCCGTATACTCGAAAGAACAGAGAGGATACATCAACACACAGTATACTAGCCGCTGTTAAGGTGCTAGCAGGCCAGACGGCACTGGTCATAGCACAGTGCAATTTCTTTTGGTTCACACACCTATGAGCTGAATCCTCAAAAAGACAAGGGATATCTGGAGAATTTATGCCGACACACAGTGTACTGGCCGCTGATTAAAGTGCCAGCAGGCGATATTGCACTGGTCAGAGTTCAGTGCAACTATATCTGGTAAGCGCAATATTTTTGTGTTTAACACCACCTTGAAGCAAACCATATCACACTATTGGCGCCCTCTTTCTTTCTATCTTTATCTCCTACTTCAGTGACACCCCTGCTCTCTGGGACCAAGAGGAGCTGCCCTGCCAAGAAACGTCCGGCGGCAATTTATTCAATGGACTAAAACATTGTGATCAGTACTATTGGGACACTGTATTTTACTTTGTTGTGAAATATATATATAGTTTTAGTCCTTATCTGTTTTATTTTTCTGTTACACTTTTATACATTTTTTTTTCCCGCCCCCTCCGCTTTTCAAATCTGACAGCGCGCCTTTTTTTATCCCCTTCTGGGATATTATGGAGTTACTGTTTTTCCCTCCATAGACATCAATGGGGCTGTGTTACGGAGCTTTTCATTCCGCGATCGTAGGAGTTATTTTTTTTCCCCAGACACTTTCTCCCCATTTATGTCTACGGTAAAGTGTGCACGAGCACGTCAAAACAGCGTTTGTATTTTGTGCGGTATGGAGCTCAACGAAACCATATTGCACACACAAGCTGACTGTTTCAAAACTTGTAATGGCAGCGCTATAGGGGGTTAAATAATGCAACTTTTTTGCGTTCATTAATTTCCCTATAGCACGCATAACTTGTAATCTACCTGACTGATTGTTGTTGTACATAATTTTTATTAATACACAGCACCTCACTGCTTCAATATATATATATTACGCCAATATAGCAGCATATTGTAATTCCTCAGGGGGGTGCCATTGACCCCTTCTCATCTCTAAAACATGTCTCAATATCTATATAAATATACATATATATATATAATGTGTATATATATATATATATATATATATATATATATATATATATACACACAAACACACACACACACATATATGTAAAGATTTGTGTACATGTATATATTTATGTGTTTTACTGTATGTTTACTGTACATATTTAACTTTTATTATGTACTTTTTTATTATTTAATATATATTTCTGAATATATCTGATACTGTTTATCTAAACTACATATCTATTCCTATAGTTATATAGGTATAGATATGTATTTTAGATGAACGGTATCAGATATATTCAGAAATACAAGTATAGGTATATATGGATATATATATTACAATAAAAAGTACATTGTTCTATATGTGAAGAACATTGAAATATGACATATTTATAATTCCTGTCTGAGTTTTTGAGCTCTATTATACATAGTAACATAGTAGATGAGGTTGAAAAAATACCAAAGTCCATCGAATTCCACCTATACTAACCTTAATATACTTACAAAAAAAGCTCCAGTTGAGCTTCAATTAATTCCATTTAAAAAGGTGACCTATTCTAGACAAGCAATTATATCGTTTAATTCTGTTTCTAGCCAGAAATTTATCTAAACCATGTTGAAATGTATCTAAGGTATTGGCATTTACTACCTTCTCAGGTAATGAGTTCCACAATTTGATTGCTCTTACAGTGAAAAAACCTTTACGTTGCAGGAGATTAACTCTCCTTTTCTCCAACCTTAAATTGTGACCTTTTGTCACATCAATTTTCTTGCAATAAACAGAGCTTCTGCCATCTCTGTATATGGGCCTTTAATGTATTTATATAAAGTAATCATGTCACCTCACATGCGTTTTTTTTCCTAGAGAAAACAGACCCAGTTTGGCTTACCTCTCCTCATAGCTTAAATTCTCTATTCCCCTTAGAGGCTTTGTGACCCTTCTCTGAACTTTTTCCAAGTCTGCAATGTCTTTTTTTTATATTGGTCCCCAGAACTGCTAACCGTACTCAAGGTGAGGTCTTACCAGGGATTTATATAGTGACAGAATTAAGCTTTCCTCCCTTGCATCAATGCCTCTTTTAATACATGCTAGTATCTTATTAGCCTTAGAAGCCGCTGCCTTGCATTATGCGCCCCTTTTTAGCTTGTTATTACTACTCCCAAATCCCTTTCCTCCTCTGTTTTGCTAAGTCTAGTCCCATTTTAATAATAAATTGCCTATTTATTTTTACTTCCAAAATGTAGAACCTTGCATTTTTCAGCATTAAATCACATTTTCCATTTACCTGCCCATTCTTCTAATTTTTGTAGATCCCCTTGAAACGCAATTTCATCCTGCCCTGACCTAATGACTCTGTATAATTTTGTATCACCTGCAAAAATAGAGATGTTGCTATTTAATCCTTGCTCCAAGGCATTAATACAAATATTAAAAAGAATAGGGCACAGTACTGATCCCTTGGGGACTCCACTGCTTACCTTTGTCCAAACTGAGTATGATTTGTTTACTACTACTCGTTGCTCCCTGTGTTTTATACAGTTATTTATCCATGAGCTAACATTTTCAGCTATTCCCAGTCCCTTCATTTTGTACATTAATCTCTCATGGGACACTGTATGAAACACCATTGCAAAATCCAAGAATATCAGCTCAAGTGATTCCCCTTTATCTATATTTTTACTTACTTTCTTGTAGAATATAATTAGATTAGTTTGACATGCTCTGTTTATCATAAAACCATGCTGAATTGAACTCATAATCTTGTTTAAACAAATATACTCATCAATATAATCCCTTATAATCCCTTCAAGGATCTTTCCCACTATTGATGTCAGGCTAACTGGTCTGTAGCTTCCTGGATCAGCCCTGCTTCCTCTTTTAAAGAGTTGCACCACATTAGCGTTATGCCAGTCCTGGGGTACAATGCCTGAGGATAATGAGTCTTGAAAAATTAAGAGCGGAGGTTTGTCTATAACTGTGCTAAATTCTTGTAAAACCCATGGGTGTATTTTTTCTGGGCCTGGAGTTTTATTTACCTTAATATTATTATTTTTTTCCTGATATCCTCTATAGTTAATGGTACGGGCTTGTATGTTCTAGTTTGTTTTAAAGTATCTCCCATTGGTTTCTCTCTTGTGTATACTGAAGAAAAGAACTGGTTTAGTACCTCAGCCTTCTCCCTGTCACTGTTAATCATGCTACACTTTTCACATTTTAATGTACCTATATTGGAGTCAATGGGAGAAGAAGTTAAATAGAGACTTTATGAACTCTGCATGCTTAGCCAAGGTTTTATATTTAAAAACCCAGATTATGTCCATGGTTTGGCCCTTCATTCTGTCTGCGAAGTTTATGAAACGCCTGTTTCTATCCAGTGAGACAACTTTTCAATAACAAAACAGACAAGAGACTATGCTACACTTACAAATATTTACACTTAGGGGCCGATTCAACAAGCTCCGTATGGAGCGCTATGCAGCTGTTTCCACGCAAGCCTTCAGGTACGACGGAAACAGGAGTTAAAGGGACAGTACACTGTAAAATTGTTTTTCCATAAATGTATTTTAAATGACTTGTTATACCAACTGCAGAGTATAAAATATTTGAGAAATTGCATTTTCGGGTTTATTTGTGTATCTGAAGTAGCTGATTTTGTGCTTTGAAATCATAGCCTATTACAATGGGTTGAGCTTCAGGTAATATCAGATCTCATTATGTAATCACTTTCATGTACACAGACTTGCTTCCTTATCTTATATTTGACTGGAACACCAAAGCTCAATACATAGAGAGAACAATGGAAAATTATCATTTTATTACTTAACTATCATGCCCCCCACTGAGGGTGTAATCTCTTCTGCTGGTTGTGTTTACTTAGGCTTGTCAATAGCACATACGCCAGTATCAAAACTTTCAGTATAGGTTGGGAAACCACAAGCTAAATCAGCTATTTCAAATGCTGAAATATGAGTAAAGGAGCTACTTGCAACCAATTTAATACACTCTAGCAGGTAAAAAGGATCATTGAGTATAATTTAAAGGGGAGAAAGTTTTTGCGTGAACTGTCCCTTTAAGAAGCAGTGGTCTTAAGACTGCTACTCCTTAACTCGTCCACTTTATGTTAAAGGGACATGAAACCCAATGTTTTTCTTTCATGTTTCAGATAGAGCATACAATTTTAAACAACTTTCTAATTTACTTCTATTTTCAAAGTTGCTTCATTCTCTTTATATCTTTTGTTGAAGGAGCAGCAATGCACTACAGGGAGCTAGCAGAACACATCAGGTAAGCCATTGACAAGAGACCTGTACCTGCAGCCAAGATTTAGCAGATAGGTTGCAGTAGTGCATTACTATTTCTGAGCCTACCTAGATATGCTTTTCAACAAAGGATATCAAGGGAACAAAGAGAATTGGATAACTAAAGTAAATTTGAAAGTCGTTTAAAATGGCTTGCTCTATCTGAATCATGACTTTACTATCCCTTTAAAGACAGGAATGTCCAATAAAGATACTCTGGGAAAGTTGCTTGAGGTGATACTCAGTGAAATTTGACCCGTACAGTGAGGTCACTTGGGAACCTCATGAACGCCTATTAATCTATCTGAGTCTATGAGAATCTATGTTTGAATACTAATATCAATTATGTTTTTTTTAATAGAATGTTACATTCAATATAATGAAATGTAATATTCATTTGTGCAAAAAATGTTACCTTGATTCTATAGAAACATTTCAATGGCAGAACAATTGTCAAGAGATTTTCTGTGCTATCCAAATAAGAAATACAAGTAAAATCCTTGTTTAGGATTTGTAGAGTGAGTAACTAAGTTCAGTGTTATAAGGCGGGTGAGGAAAATAAAAGCCGCACTGTGACAAGGTTGTATGTAAGGGACATAGCTGAAAAGGTCATTTAGTTGAATGAAATATGATAAAAAAAAAATATAGTGGCTTAGGATGAAAATGATGATTTGTTTGCTTATAACAATAGCGGAGTGTCTGCTTATAATTAAAGCTTATGTCCTTTAGCAATAGATTCAGAAAGTATTGCAACTCTAAGCATAGGAGACATTGGCCTGAATTCATTGAAACTCATTTGGTCTCCAAAGCTATCAGCTTGCAGACAATACAGAGTCAATCCCTACTTAATGCAATAAGAAAATCTGCTGAGCCTCAGCTTATTATATTATTGCTATACATTATTTATAGAGTGCTACGAGATGCTTTACATTGATATCAAGGGGCTTTCTGTAAAGTAGCTTCAGACAGTCCTTGCTGAAACACCTTATCGGCAACCTAAAGAAGTTAGGAAGTGCTTCCTGTCTGTTGTTTATGGAAAGCACCTTCTTGTAGGGACTCTGTGCATGTTAAATCTTACTACTGAAAGTGTTCTGATAACTTTCTCTGCGGCAGGAAGTACAATACATGATTGACAGTTCTGACTGCCTACAAAGAAAAAAAAAATAGCTTCATGCTACATTGATGCAGGGCACATATGTAAATATGCATCTATGGGGGTCTAATCTACTGTATACACACCCTTTAAGTAATGCAATGTATGCAGAAGCCTACTTCTCTATCTGGTAAATGATACAAGGGCTTGATTTATCAATGACCGTTGCTTGATAAAGTATGACTGCAGGTTCTCTTGTGAGAACCTGCAGTCGCAGAGAGGCGAAGGGCTTGATAAATCGAGCCCTTTATGTTTTTACTTTTGCATATGTGACAGGCAGTCTCTCTGACAACTACAGACAGGGAGGGAGGCTGAGATAGACTATGGAAGAACAGACACCCTGTCCTGGAGTGGCGCTTCAGGACTATAGGAGGTGTCTTTTATGTAATTTCATCAGTAGGTTATAATCTATTTAGATTAGGGATTTCTAGTTGGTAGAACAGGTTGAAGTGCATGGTGTGTAAACTTCTGAAGCCTAATCCTGCTATATTGTACAGAAAATTGCTTGATCAGTTTAGTAATTTATTTATGTTCCTAATTGGCCACTGCTGAGGACTTAAGATAAAAAATGCTTTAAATAGTCTGTTTTTTTAAGGTTTATGGCTATGGATTGCAAAACAGCGCAAATCATTCAAACAAAATGACTGTTTATATGATGTTAAACCATTTATTTTGTAAAAGGCAAACAGAGTAAACAATTTTACCGGCGCTTCTGGTGCTAGAAAAATCTTGTACCTTTTCCCCAAATCAATGTGTTTATTTGTAAAACTGTATATATGTGAGATTGCCCACAATCCCTGGGTGTTCTCACAATATTACATGTAAACTTAACTAGAGCTATGTCATATAAAAGGCTTTGAACTTTTGGCAACACAAATATATATAGAAAAAGTGGAATCACTGTCTTGCATAAAAATTAGTCAAGCGCTATGCAATGTAAGTCACTAAAAGTACAAAGTCAGCCATTCTTTTTTATAAGGGTTCAATAGTCATATGAAAAAACAACTAGTTCAAATAAGTAATTAAGAAGAATAACCCCCAGATTAATCCTGGGAGGAATAGGGTGAGTAACCACCTTCAAGAGAGTCCCTCTTTGGTAAGCCTATGTAGCCTCAGTAGGGCAGTGCCTAATGCTAAATAAATAGTATATATTAAATGAAGGCAAAAGAAGCATTATATGGCACACTTATATAGAGACTCGTTACTGACAATCATTGATAGCTATTAACTATTTAATTGACCTGTAAAATAAAACCTATTTAATTGACCTGTAAAATAAAACCTAACCTAAGTTACACTAACACCTAACACTACACTACAATTAAATAAATTACCTACATTAAATGCAATTAAATAAATTGAATTAAATTAGCTAAATTACAAACCCCCCCACTAAATTACACAAAATAAAAAACAAATTACAGATCTTTAAACTAATTACACCTAATCTAATAGCCCTAAAAAAAGCCCCCCCCAAAATAAAAAAAACCCTAGCCTAAGCTATACTACCAATAGCCCTTAAAAGGGCCTTTTGTGAGGCATTGCCCCAAAGAAATCAGCTCTTTTACCTGTAAAAAAAAATACAAACAACTCCCCCAACAGTAAAACCCACCACCCACACAACCAACCCCCCAAATAAAATACTAACTAAAAAACCTAAACTCCCCATTGCCCTGAAAAGGGCATTTGGATGGGCATTGCCCTTAAAACAGCATTTAGCTCTATTGCAGGCCCAAAGCCCTAACCTAAAGAATAAACCCACCCAATACACCCTTAAAATCCTAACACTAACCCCCGAAGATTCACTTACCGGGAGAAGTCTTTATCCAAGCAGCAAGATGTCCTCAACGAAGCCGGCAGAAGTGGTCCTCCAGACGGGCAGAAGTCTTCATCCAGATGGCATCTTCTATCTTCATCCTTCCGACGCAGAGCGGGTCCATCTTCAAGACATCCGACGCGGAGCATCCTCTTCCAACAAAGTCTTCTTGCTGAATGAATATCTCTTTAAGTGATGTCATCCAAGATGGCGTTCCTTAGATTCCGATTGGCTGATAGAATTCTATCAGCCAATCAGAATTAAGTTAGAAAAAATCCTATTGGCTGATGCAATCAGCCAATAGGATTGAGCTGGCATTCTATTGGCTGTTCCAATCAGCCAATAGAATGCAAGCTCAATCCTATTGGCTGATTGGATCAGCCAATAGGATTGAAGTTCAATCCTAATGACTGATTGCATCAGCCAATAGGATTTTTTTCTACCTTAATTCCGATTGGCTGATAGAATTCTATCAGCCAATTGGAATCTAAGGGACGCCATCTTGGATGATGTCACTTAAAGAGATATTCATTACGAAGAAGCCGTCGTTTGAAGAGGGTGCTCCGCGTTGGATGTCTTGAAGATGGATCCGCTCCACGCCGGAAGGATGAAGATAGAAGATGCCTCCAAGACTTCTGCCCGTCTGGAGGACCACTTCTGCCCATCTGTAGGACCACTTCTGCCCGTCTGGAGGACCACTTCTGCCGGCTTCATTGAGGACATCTTGCCGCTTGGATGAAGACTTATCCCGGTAAGTGAATCTTCGGGGGTTAGTGTTAGGATTTTTTTAAGGGTGTATTGGGTGGGTTTATTTTTTAGGTTAGGACTTTGGGCCTGCAATAGAGCTAAATGCCCTTTTAAGGGCAATGCCCATCCAAATGCCCTTTTCAGGGCAATGGAGAGCTTAGGTATTTTTAGTTAGTATTCTATTTGGGGGGTTGGTTGTGTGGGTGGTGGGTTTTACTGTTGGTGGGGTATTTGTATTTAAGGGCTATTGGTAGTTTAGTTTAGGCTAGGGTTTTTTATTTTGGGGGGGGCTTTTTTATTTTAATAGGGCTATTAGATTAGGTGTAAATAGTTTAAAGATCTATAATTAGTTTTTTTATTTTCTGTAAATTAGTGTTTGTTTGTTTTTGTGATTTAGCTAATTTAATTTAATTTATTTAATTGTATTTAATTTATGTAATTTATTTATTTTTGGTGTAGTGTTAGGTGTTAGTGTAACTTAGGTTAGGTTTTATTTTACAGGTAAATTTGTATTTCTTTAAGCTATGTAGTTAGTAAATAGTTAATAACTATTTAGTAACTATTCTACCTAGTTAAAATAAATATAAACTTGCCTGTAAAATAAAAATAAACCCTAAGATAGCTACAATGTAACTATTAGTTATATTGTAGCTAGCTTAGGGTTTATTTTATAGGTAAGTATTTAGTTTTAAATAGGAATAATGTAGTTAATGATAGTAATTTTATTTATATTTATTTAAATTATATTTCAATTAGGGGGTGTTAGGGTTAGACTTAGGTTTAGGGGTTAATAAATTTAATATAGTGGCAGCGACGTTGGGGGCGGCAGATTAGGGGTTAATAAATATAATGTAGGTGGCGGCAATGTTAGGGGCAGCAGATTAGGGGTTTATATTATTTAAATAGTGTTTGCGAGGTGGAAGTACGGCGATATAGGGGTTAATATGTTTATTATAGTGGCGGCGATGTCCGGAGCGGCAGATTAGGGGTTAATAATTTTATTTTAGTGTTTGCGATGCGGGAGGGCCTCGGTTTAGGGGTTAATAGGTAGTTTATGGGTGTTAGTGTACTTTTTAGCACTTTAGTTATGAGTTTTATGCTACGGCCTTGTAGTGTAAAACTCATAACTACTGACTTTAGAATGCTTTACGGATCTTGGAGGTAGAGAGTGTACCGCTCACTTTTTGGCCTCCCAGGACAGACTCGTAATACCGGCATCCCATTGAAAAAAGGGTTTACGAAGTTTACGTAAGTTGATTTGCGGTAAGGCCAAAAAAGTGTGCGGGGCCCCTAAACCTGCAAGACTCGTAATAGCAGCAGTATTAAAAAAGCAGCATTAGGACCTGTTAACGCTGCTTTTTTACCTTACCGTAAAACTTGTAATCTAGCCGATAGTGTTTGTTATTTTGTGTAACTTAGTTGTTAGTTTTTTGTTACTTTGTAATATTTCATATTTAATTTGTAGTTTAATGTAATTTTAGTATAACAGTTAGGGTAGATTAATTATTAGTTTAATATAGTTTAATTTAAATCTAAAGGTAGTTTAAATTTATTATAAAATAGGGATGTTGTAATTTGAATGTAAAGTTAGTGGGTTGTTAGTTTTAGGGGTTAATAGGTTAATTTAGTTTATGGTGATGTTGGGGGCTGGCGGTTTAGGGTTTAATAGGTTAAGTAAGTGCTAGTGATGTAGGAGGTCAGGGGTTTAGGGGTTAATACATTTATTTAGTTGCGGTGGGCTCCGGGAGCGGCGGTGTAGGGGGCGGCAGATTAGCGGTGTTTAGACTAGGGATACATGTTAGGGTGTTAGGTGTAAACATAACTTTTATTCTCCCCAAGGAATCAATGGGATATCGGGCAGCAATGAACATAAACTTTCGCTGCTTTCAGACTCCCATTGATTCCTAAGGCATCCGCGGCCTCCAGGGCGGCGGATTGAAAAGAAGGTACGCTGGGCCGGAATAGTGGCGGACGTACCTGGTAGATATTTGATAACTAGCAAAAGTTGTCAGATAGTGCCGAATTTGCACTCGGAACATCTGTAATGATGTAAGCATCGATCTGTGTCGGACTGAGACCGGCGGATCATATGTTACGTCACAGATTTCAACTTTTGCCGGTCTGTAGGTTTTGATAAATAAGAGGAATCAGGCTCTCCACAATTACGCTGTGGAATTCCAGCGTATTTGCGGTTGACGGCTTGATAAATAGGCCTCATAGTGTCTAGTATTGGATCCATCACTAATAATCTGTCAATTTATATTGATCATTTTTAAGAGACACCACACACACTCTTAATATATTTAGAGGTATTGTATGGAAGGAAGAATATCTATTGGGTTACGTGTGATTTCTTGTCCCTTTATACTTGTATTCCCCACTATCTAGGCATTGGAGCAACCAAAAAAGCCTTTGCTAATTGGCACATTCCTAAGATACATTTAGAATGTATCACTAGGGGAACACAATTCAAATTGGAATTGAATATTTCAGATTCAAGTCAGTTTTTTTATAGATAGTCACAAGGAATGGTGATGGCCACTACATTTGCCCTATTATACGCCAATCTTTATATGGACTCCTTTGAAAAACAGTACATTTGATCGAATAACCCCTTTAGAGAAAATCTAGCATACTATAATCGGTACATCAATGATATTATATGAAAGGGAAGTGAAGTAGAAGTAGAAAGCTTTCTAAAACGCAATAACCATAACCATCTTAAAGGGACAGTCAAGTAAAAAAATACTCATGATTCAAATAGGGCATGTCAACTTTTCAATTTACTTTTAACACCAATTTTGCTTTGTTCTCTTAGTATTCTTAGTTGAAAGCTAAACCTTGGAAGGTTCCTATGCTAATCTCTTAAACCTTGAAGGCCGCCTCTGCATTTGACCGTTTTTCACCACTAGAGGGCGTTAGTTCATGTGTTTCATATAGATAACATTGAGCTCATGCACGTGAATTTACAGAGGAGTGAGCACTGATTGACTAAAATGCAAGTCTGTCAAAAGAACTGAAATAAGGGGGCAGTCTGCAGAGGCTTAGATACAAGGTAATCACAGAGGTAAAAAGTATATTAATATAACAGTGTTGGTTATGCAAAACTGGGGAATGGGTAATTAAGGGATTATCTATCTTTTAAAACAGCAATAATTCTGGTGTTGACTATCCCTTTAACTTACAATTTACAAGTCCTACAAACAAAAAGCAATAGATTTCCTACATCTCACTCTACTTCACGATTCCAAAGGGAAATTAATAGCTAAAAATCATAAATCCATAGATAAAAATGGTCTATTGAATGCCAAGAGTGGCCACCTAACAAATTGGATTAAAAATATCCCCTTTGACCAATATAAATGACTAAGAAGAAATTGCACCCTAGATGAGGATTTTGAAAAAGAAGCAAAAATTATGAATGAAAGATTAGAAGTGAAAGATATGATCTTAACATCTTAACTGAGGATAAAGAAAAAGTTAAAAGCATGGATAGAACTAACTTGCTAATACCAAGAAGAAAGGGTAAACACAATAATGAGAATATCAAAGTTATTACAACTTTTAGTCAAGGGAGCAAACCCATACAATCTATTCTCAATAAACATTGGGGTATTTTACTAGCAGAACCAGGACTTAATAATATAATTGGGGACAAACCCATTATAAACCTATAAAAAGAATAAAGATTTAAAAAACATTTTAACTCCCTCAAAACTACGGCCCATCAAGAAAGAAGTAAAAACATAACTCAATCTAAACAGTGGCTCTCTAGACCTAACGGCACGTGAAAGTGTGCCATGCATAAATGTGAAATGTGTAACCATATACAGAAAGGTGATACCTTCACTAATGTAGCTAAAACGCTACACAGTCAAATATACATTTACATGTAATACTACCCATGTGGTCTATATGTTAAATTGTAAGGGGCCGATTTATTAAGGCCCAAATGCTGCTATATGCAGCTATTTCCGTGCGAGTATTCAGTCTTAAGACCTCTGCTCCTTAACTCGTCCGCCAACTCTGAGGCGGCGGACAGCAATCTGACGGATAGCGTAAATCGGGTTGATTGACACCCCCTGCTAGCGGCCGATTGGCTGTGAATCTGCAGAGGGCGGCATTGCACAAGCATTTCACAAGCAATGCTTGTGCAATGATAAATGCCAACAGCGTATGCTGTCGGCATTTATCGATGTCTGGCGGGGATGATTGCTACAGCGGATCATGTCCGCCAGACACATGATAAATTGGCCCCTCAATGTGATCTTATTTGTATAGTTAGAACTAAAAGGAAAATGAGAAAGCGTTTTAATGAACATTATAATAATATTAAAAACAAAATTAACAACCATAGAGTTCCTAAACATTTTCTCATTAATTCTGATCCAAAATCCTAACTGTCAAAATCATAGATTGGGGGGGGCGGAGCTAACTACAGAGGAGACAAGACGTACTGCTTGTGAGCTCCTGCAAAAAACTCAAAGATTTAACGAATACTTTCTTTAATAGAGGACATAATGTATATTTCCCTTCTCAGCTTTTGATACATGGGTTGAGAGGGAGAGAACAGCCTTTCCAGAACCTAATACAACAAAACTTTAGCACCTAATAAGACATCTGCTTGGTTCTGCGCCGTCTGGAGGGACCACGAGGCAGAAGGGATTGCTTACCCTTCAATTGCAGCCTAATCTATACAGTATCCTCCACTTTTAAGCTAAATATGGCAGATTTAAGCGGACAGATACAAGCATTACTGGATGCATTAGAAAAGAAGATGGATTATTGCCTCCAAGACCTGATATCCATAATCAGAGATCATTATGTAATGGAGGCTATTCTGTTTTCATTTACTGATTTGCAAGATGACTGCCTTATAATGTAAAGTTAAACATGCAATCCAACTTACAGTTTAGTAGAATCCAGCAGAGTAGCTTAACTCAGACAAATTCCACAGCAGAGATTTATGAATCCTTCAAGCTTTATTGTTGCAAACAAGAATTCTGAGGTTCCAGAAGTGGTAATTGCCAGGTAAAAAGAATTTGCCTCTACAAAGCTATTAGCAGAGTTCTAGCAAACTTACACATTGAAAGTGAAACTAATTTACACACACAAGTGAAACAAAATGGAGGCAGGAAGTGACCTCAAAAAGGTCAGAGGTAGAACAGAGAATATACATTAAATTGAATACAATAATAAAACATAACACTAGAGGGAGCACAAGAACTAAAATAGCATTTAAAGATGTACATATGAATATATGGACAGAACACTCCCCGTCTGGTATCTGTAGATACCACCATATAAATCAAACAATAAACAATAAACATAAAAATGTTGATTGAAGTCTCTTTGTCCATGAGACCTGCAAGACAAAGAATGAGAGAAAAATATACAAAATGCAATTGCAAACATAAGTCCATGTTGTTTTAACATGATAATTCTTGAAGAGAAGCAGGGCTGGCACTGTCCCCTGTAGTCATCTCTCTATTGTAATCCTTTTGTCAACCAGTGTCTATGTTTATAATCACCGTCCATGTGAAATAGAAGAAGTACAACTTCTGTAATCCAAGACCAGGTACACTGGTAAGAAGTGTAGTAGCTTGAAGATGGTTCTCTTTAACAGGTACCACAAACTCAAATGTAGTACTGGTTGATGTTGTATCTGTAGCGTTTAACAAGAATGCGGGTCCTGTCAACCATGTCAATTTCATGAATTGTGCTGAAGTTAATGACCTGGTTGCAAGATCTGCAGTATTTTGGTTAGTAGGTACGTAATACCATTGCTCTGGTTTTGTAGATCTCCTGATGTGTTCTACTCGGTTGCTGATAAATCCTTCATGTGGTTTTTCTTCAATGTCAGTCACTTTTAGGTAGGCCACAGCTGCATTAGCTTCTGTAGATGCATCTGAGAAGATGTAGATCTCTGTAGCTGTTGATAGAGATGTAAAAGCATAACACCGTGGAATACAGAGCTTTTCAAGAGCCTTCAAAGAATCCTTCCACTTTTCCCAGGTCTGATGTTTCTCTGTAGGTAGTAAAGTATCCCAGGATTTTGACTCAGATGAAAGCTGTCTAAGCAGAGACTTTCCTGGTATAGTCACTGGAGCTACAAACCCCAGTGGGTCATAAAGACTGTTAATAATTGATAAAACACCACGTCTAGTGTATGGCTTTTCATCAGTAGAAACTTTGAAAACAAATTCATCAGTTGATATGTTCCAATGTAGACCAAGACTTCGTTGTACTGGTGGTGTATCTGTACCTAGATCTAAGTCTTTGAGGTCCATTGCATGGTCTGCTGGAGGAAAGGCTTTAAACACCTTGCTGCTGTTTGAGACTATTTTATGAAGCCTTAGGTTTGCTACAGATAGCATCTTTTGTGTTCTTTTAAGCAGATCAATGGCTTCTTCATCTGTCGGTACAGACTTGATTCCATCATCCACATAAAAGTCTCTTTCTACATATTGTCTGGCATCTGTTCCATATTCCATTTCACCTTCTTGAGCTGTTCTTCTTAGTCCATATATTGCCACTGCAGGTGATGGACTGTTGCCGAAGACATGCACTCTCATGCGATAATCTATTATCTCAGCACTAGTATCATTGTTGTGATGCCACAAAAACCTGAGGTAATTCCTATTGTCTTCTCTAACAATGAAACAATAGAACATCTGTTGTATGTCAGCCATGAATGCTACAGGTTCTTTCCTGAACCTGATCAATACTCCTAAGAGACTGTTAGTAAGGTTAGGTCCAGTAAGAAGAACACTATTGAGTGACATGCCTTCATACTGTGCACTTGAATCAAACACAACCCTTATTTGACCTGGTTTGCGTGGATGATAGACGCCAAATGAAGGAAGATACCAACATTCTTCACCTTCTTTTAGTGGAGGAGCTGGCTCTGCATGCTTATTTTCAAATATCTTCTGCATAAATGATACAAAGTGTTCTTTTATCTTCGGATCTTTCTTTAGAGTACGTTGTAAGGAAGAAAGTCTAGAAAGTGCTTGAACTCTGTTGTTGGGTAACCTTTGTCTTGGATTGCGAAATGGCAGAGGGGCTACATAACTGTTTGAGTCATCCTTGTAAAACTTTTTGTCCATTAACTTGAGAAATTCTTTATCTTCGATAGAAGGAGCTAGTTTATTGTCATGCTGTGTTGTGTGGAACACTGTACTTCCAATGTTGTCATCATCTGGTAAGGGAGTAACTATATCATCTTGACTGGCATAGTATGAATGTTCATAGATTCCAGGTTTCTCCTTTACATGGTAGTGATTTGGGCATGGCTCAAAGTAAGATGGACGTCCATTAATTAACACATTAGTTTTCAAGGAGTTAGTAATATCTGTTCTGTAGATCTTTCCTATACAGGCATCTCCAACTATTACCCAGCCAAGGTCAAGTCTCTGAGCGTATGGAGAATTATGAGGTCCATTACATTGCTGGCGTACCTTGTGTATTCTTAGAATGTCTCTACCAAGTAAAAGCAATATCTGGGCATTCTTCTCTAGAGCTGGTATGCAACTAGCTATGTGTTTCATGTGAGGATGGTAATGTGCTATTTCTGGCGTAGGAATCTCATCCCTGTTATCTGGAATTTGATTGCATTCAATAAGTGTAGGTAAAGGCAACTGTATACCATCTGTAATAGAAGCTATTATGAAATCACTAGCTCTTCTTCCTTTTGTTTCAAACTGACCTGCACATGTACCAAGGGTGTAAGATGAAGGATTACCATTTACGTTGAATATGTTGAAGAATTCAGTTCTAGCCAGTGATCGATTGCTTTGATCATCCAGAATTGCATACATTCTTACTGATTTATCAGGCTCTCCCTTAGGATACACTTTAACAAGACATATTTTAGAGCAGGACCTTCCACTAAGTCCTTCACCGCATATTTCAGTACATTTTGAAGCAACAGATGTTTTGTTTGTTGTCTCTTCTGCTTTCTCCCCGCCATGCTTTTCAGCAGGGGCAATACTTTCAAGTGGAAGGGAACTTGAAGACTCTGGGTGGAGAGCAAACACATGTCTGTCACTATTGCATTCTGAACATCTAATATTGGCTTTACAGTTTCTAGAAAGATGATCTGTTGAAGCACAGCACCTGAAGCATAGTCCATAATTTTTAAGAAGCTCTATGCGTTCTTGCAAAGGTTTTTCTCTAAAGCTACGACATTTCTTAAGTGGGTGAGGCTTCTTGTGCAATGGGCATTCTTGAATTAAATTCTTTAATTTCTCACTTTGCATTTCCTGTCTGGAAGGTGCTACATCTGTCTTTTGGACAAATACTGATTTCTTTGAGTTCTTGAATCTTGAAGTTTCTTTCTCATGTTCTGGAGAAGTCACCGCCCACTGATTTAATTCGGTCAAAGAGAAACTTGGATCATTTCTTGTCCTTGCTATGTCTTGGATGAACTTACTGAAAAAGGAAAAGGGAGGGAATGATACATTATTCTCTTGCTTGTATCTTGATCCTTGTGTTGCCCATTTATCTTAAAGAGCATGAGGTAACTTCGCCACAATTGGATTTACACCTTGTGCAGTATCAAGATAAAACAGTCCTGATAGACATGGATCTGCTTTAGCTGCTTCTAGTTCCAGCAGAAGATCACTTAACTCTTGTAGCTTGCGATTGTCCCTAACTGTGACTTTTGGAAATGTTTGTATTTTCTTTAAAAGGGCATTTTCAATTACTTCTGGACTACCATAAGTCTGATCCAAACGTTCCCAAATCATTTTTAAACCTGCAACTGGGTTGTCTACATGGACAGCTCTGAGCCTCTTGACACGTTCTGCAGATTCAGCACCTAACCACTTTACCAGCAGATCAAGCTCTTCTCTAGCAGATATACCTAAATCTTCAACAGCAGTCTTGAATGTAGACTTCCAAGACCTGTAGTTCTCTGGCAGATCATCAAATTTTGTAAGACTTGTATTAGTAAGCTCACGTCGAATCATATACCTTGCAAACTCAGACATCTCTAACCTTTCAGTCTTTGTTACTGGAGGTGCCTGAAGATCACTTGGGTAATAGGAATTGAATGCTGAGGGATAGTATGGGTTCGCTGATACATTTAATCCAGCTGAAGCCTTTTCTTTCACTGATCTTAATGGAGGTGACTGTGATGGACCCCATACTTGTTTGTTTACAAGAGGTTGTGTGATTTGTGCATTGACACCTGAGCTGCTTATCCGCTGAATTGCATCTGTTCTGGCTGGAGCAATTGGATCGCTATTGAGATGTAAATCATTTGTGGTAGGGTGCACATCATTCCAACCTCTGTCTTTATGAGCATTGCCTCCTTCTTCCTCTTCAAAGGAGTTGTAGTGTTTTCCACTCTGGTTAAGAACATAATCACATGTTCTCTTCTCTGGGTAGTCTGATCCCACCAGACTGACAGAATATTCTAGGAGCTCTTCTGTATTGGCTGCCTCAAGTACCTTTAATCTTGCCATGGCAACAGCTACTTCTTTTTCATTTTGCAGTATTTCTAAATCTGTTTCTTTTTTTGCTGCTTCTAATTCTTTTTCCTTCTCCTGTTTTGCTGCCTCCATTTTCAGTGTTGCTTCTTTTTTGCTAAAAGAGGCGCGCACCATTGCAGCTTCTGCTTCTGCACGTGCTTTGATAATGGCGGAGCTTATAGATGAAGAGGAAGTACTTCTAGATTTAGCAGAGCGAATTGTTGAGGCAGCACGCTGTGATCTGGTTTCTAGCAAGTCTGCAATCCTGCTTTCAACTGTTGCTAATGTGCTTTGCACTAGTTTCTTGCGCTGTAGATTAGATTCATTAAACTGGGTTTGAATTTGCACAGTTTCCTCAACATTAGTTTTTGATAGCAGATTAAAATATTTGCGTGACAACCTTTCATAATTTTCATAACAAGCATTAAGTCTGTCAGAAATCTTGTTTAACTGTTCTTTATCATTAATAGTTTCATTTGCTAAAGATACACATTTTCTAAGCTTCTCCCACATTTCATCCAATGCATCCACTAATTCATCTTTCTCAGCTTGATAACTTTGTATGACTTTCTCAGTGGGTTTTATTGTACGCTGTGGCCTAATGCTCTGCTCTTTCTCCTGTGACAGTGTATCTTGTATTGCAAGTTCTTTTTCAGACATTTTAAGTAACTAGATTAGAGCTATTTTAACTGCAGTCATAAATTTCTCTGAGGAATCTGACAGTTTATACAAAGTTCAGTGTACACTTCTCTGTTGCAGATATCTTGTGTGAGACAGTGCAGATGTTTAATGAAATCTTCCTTGTTAAATGCAGAAACATTTACTGAGCTGTGTGCAGCAAGCAATGCAGCTTCTCATTTATATTATATAAAGTCCTTAGTTACACACTGAGCTGTGTACAGTTTACCAAACATGAGTCTTTCTATTGAAGATTAATAACTCTGCAGGTATTCTTTTTACTATTCTGTTTTCATTTACTGATTTGCAAGATGACTGCCTTATAATGTAAAGTTAAACATGCAATCCAACTTACAGTTTAGTAGAATCCAGCAGAGTAGCTTAACTCAGACAAATTCCACAGCAGAGATTTATGAATCCTTCAAGCTTTATTGTTGCAAACAAGAATTCTGAGGTTCCAGAAGTGGTAATTGCCAGGTAAAAAGAATTTGCCTCTACAAAGCTATTAGCAGAGTTCTAGCAAACTTACACATTGAAAGTGAAACTAATTTACACACACAAGTGAAACAAAATGGAGGCAGGAAGTGACCTCAAAAAGGTCAGAGGTAGAACAGAGAATATACATTAAATTGAATACAATAATAAAACATAACACTAGAGGGAGCACAAGAACTAAAATAGCATTTAAAGATGTACATATGAATATATGGACAGAACAGAGGCCGAATCAACACCTAACATGGCGGCTGATGTAACACCCACTGAGAACTGCGAGACCACCAAGCACAGCGCAAGTATACTATCTCCCATGCCAGAAACTGTCTATTTACAGCAGGGTTCTACAGAAAATAGCAAGCCAAGGTTACAGCCTTTCTTTGGGGATGAAACAGATGCGGTCTCTTCACGGGCTCACACGGCACCTCTTCCATATGATACCCTTCAGAGCGCAGAGCCAAGTATTGCAGTCGGGAAGTTCCCTGCTTCACTATCCCCAGCTAAGAAGGATCTCATTTACAAGAGTAACTCCCAGCAAGTCACTACCGTCTTACCGCTATCCGGCTACTCTCGTTTTCATAAGTGGGGTCTGATCGCCGGCCCTGGGACAGTTTTAGCTGCTTTGGAACTTACTACCGACACTGTTGATACTGCAGGCTTAGCGGAGGTGAGCAATACACGGTGGTCACTCTTCTTTCCAATCGGGCTTAAACAGAGGGCTTTTAATACTGATCCGAGGTCCCTGGGGACCCGCACAGAACAACTGCCAGGTTGTACTCACCGCACAGCTTCCAGAGCAGCTGGTTCACTTGAGCTCCCACATGCTAGCTGGATCAACATACTGGACTCTATGCAAGCCCTGAGGCGTTCAGGGGTTGGTTAGGACGGTAAAAACATACAGGTCCACTACTATTAGCCTGTTCGGTTCACTAAAATGACTGCTTTCTTTATGACTTTTCATTCATTTTTTATTAATGTTTCATGTTTATCAATATGTTATACTGTTTTCTCTCCCCCACATTTGTTGTGCACAGTAAGCTCCTGTAACTGGTTTCTGACACTTTTCATTAATTCACCATAAGTACACATTTCTATACTAGCTATAATGTAGCTCTTTCCTCAGAAGATCCTTGGGGAATGTTATGTGAGACTCACATCTAGGTAAACTATTCCTATTCAGCCCCCCCCCTAGAGAGGATACACCTTAACCCCTAATACTTGCATATAACTTGCAATCTCATTGGTTAAACCTAGTAAAGGAGTCATATCATCATTGTTATAGGTGCTTAAGATACAGATGTGGGTAGAAGAGACAGGTTAGACTAATGTAGCTAGGTTTAAATATCCATAGCTAAAATGAAATTAACCCCCTCTAGAGCATGTTAAATGATGAGCAGCCTATTCATTACAAGTGTTTTTCACAAGGATCATATACCCTCTTTTGCAGCTCCTACCACAGGTGTGGGCTGAAGTTACTTATGCTTTGGACTTGACTCCCTAGTGTGGTAAAAGTTCGTGATGAGGAGATTGCCGTGATAATGAGTCCACTCCTGCAAAGTTTTCAGGGCTTTATTGTTTCCTTTTTTCTTTAAATTTTTTTTTTTTTTGTGTGTTACATACTCCTAAAGTTTGCAATAGCCACTAGATAGAATGCAACTAGTAGAGTCACATACTCATTCTCCTTTATTTAATGTGCCTTAAATGTTCTATGGAATGCTTATTCATTGCAGTTATAAATTAGCAGATCACACTTTTCCTTTTTCACACTGCAATAGTACATGTGGCTGCTAGGAGCTCTATATAAGAGTGAATGTGATGTTGTTATATTTTTTTGAACCAGGCCTATTTTGTGTCAGTGGGTGAGACTGTACATTATCTACTTGTTTAGTTAACTTTGTTATAAAATACAACAGTTACATTTATACGGATTGCCTGCTAGCTTAATTAATATACTCCTCATGATCCAGAACTGTACACAACATATCTGATTGTGCTGCTTTTGTTAGCAGGACTATGTGGTTTGAATGTTTATATTTGCATATCCTAGGGCAAGCTGAGACATCTACATGTGCAAGTCTTTTCGCTGTTATAGTTCATGTTATATAGGTTATATTTGCTTTGTGTATAGGGGTCTCATGGTTACATTATGCAGGACCTGTGATCTGTGTCACCTAGTATGAACTCCCTGGCTTGCTTGCTACCATTAACTTATTCTACCCAGCTCACTAACATATTATAATTATGCAAGCAGGGTAAGATATGAGAGTGCTTTGATGTAAAAATGGCTGCAAAGCTATCTGAGTATGGAGATTAGTTCAGTTACCATAACAGCTTATACTACAATCTCTGAACAGACAAGATCATATAACATGTTATAATATCTGTATGTAATTTCTCCTTTACCGCAGCTATATGCTCATTATCTTAACAGACAAGGTTGTTATCTCAATCCCAAAGTTTTTATAAGCCTGTTCATCAACCAGATATTAGCGGATAAAATGTTTCATTTAGGTTAGACAGATATTACATAGAGTTGTCAAACCTGATAACTCAGATTACTGACTATGTGAGACATATCTACTATTTACATCTAGTGCCAATATATACTATTCTTAGCATGCCATGCTATATTGATATATGTTGATAAGCTTGCCACTTTGCAAACTCTCATGTGCTCTAACGGTTTCATACATAAACTGAACAATAATATATTTAGATAATTACTTCGCTCTAATGGAGCCATGCCCATCCCAGTAGTCATGTGAATAACAGGTCCCCCCTGTGAAGCCCACCCTCATATCCATCTAATAAGTTTTTCCATACCTGCTCCCCTGTCCTCTTTGGCTCCGCTCCCCCCCCCATTCCCCTCCCCACTCCACTTTGAGCGGCTCTTGCCCGCTGCGTCCCCTTATCCCCCTCCCCGCTAATTTGGTCCATAAGTGGCCAAACATAAGCCAATCCATGTTTATCCTACTTTTATTAGTTTATATAACGCTATAAATACTTGTCATGATAATGTGGAGAATATACTTTATCTTCCCCCTCCCTCTCCCCCATAAAACCAACCCTTCCTTGCTTTTATATTTTCTAATTTAATATTCTACGGTGTATTTATTTATCACAAGGTGGGGTCACTTCTAGTCTACATATAATATAAAAAATAAAAAATGAGGTCTCAATCTAGGTGGTCCAAACTCTTTACTAATACCTTTAATAAACGGGATTTATATGCCCCTTCTATTTAGATTTAGATGTATTGCCTAGTAAACCTCCATGCTCCTCCATAACACTAACCAGCTATCACTTCTCCATACTTCTACCATTCACCATAGAGTACTACTCATTAAATCTTTGAATGTATACAATGTTATCATAACTTGTGTTGTTTATCTGGCAAGATCATGGTATTAGTTCTGTACTATTTTCCTTTGTTACCATTGTTTGACGTTTTATTATTGTTATTTTTGTTTATGACTTCAATAAAAAATTATTTAAAAAAAAAAAAAAAAAAAAATCATAGATTGGATTCCTCCAAACAAATATGCCACTAGACTAGTGGCCTTGTGACAATGTGAAACTTATTGAATATATGAATTAAATTGTTTGCAACCCAAAGGTCTAAATATTGATATCGACATTCAGGCATTTATGTAGCGATTCCGATGTTCTACATAGTTTCGATTTGGGTATTTATGTAACACTTCTTATTTTCCACACAAATAGACCTCCAAGTTGGTTTAATTCTGTATTTTTGTTCTTGTAAGTATATTGGAAGCGGAACATTAGCATTATATTATTTGCTCTTTAGATATACACTAAGAGGCTGACACAAATAGGTGTCACCTAATATGTACTACACCCTCTAATTATATGCAAGTTGCCATGAGAAGTTTGTTTTTTTACATAAAATACTATATGATCAACTCATATAGCTGCATTAGGAAGTTCAAATGAATACAATGTTATGATGAATAAAATTCGATTTATTGAAACTTTTTTTTTTTTACGTAATATGATCACGCAATATGTTGATGCTAACAATGCTGTACTATTAAGTTGTTTTTATAGTTGTAGACTTCATTTGCAATTTCAAATGATTATACTTTGTATAATTGATATACTGAAATGTATCCGGCCTATAGAAAAAGGTTCCTTTATGATTGACTACCCTTATCACAAATAAGATTCCGGCTGGTACATCTATATATTTAGTCATTTGCAAGAGATGTTTGCAAGAGATTGGCATTCATTCCAGCCAATCGGCAACAGGTACAGGCTACAAAAATAGAAAGTATAAGTACAAACACTACCTCTTGAAAATGTACGGGACTGGAGGAAACGCGTTGAGGTGTACTGGAGGCACTTAGAAAACTGACATTATCAGAAATCTTACCGGCCTTTAAGAACTTCCTGCCACATACATGTAATCAGAGCATTGATTCACCTTTAAATCCACTGGATTTAGCAGTGGGACTAAAGCGCTCACACCGTGGTGTGCTTAAGAGGTACCGGGAGATGACTTGTCTATTTTGATGTAACTTTTTACACTTGATATCTTGTAAGTGTAATTTTATACACTATTGATTACTTGTTAATAAATTATAACAATTAGTGTTATTTTTCTGTCTTTCCATTTATTTTGTATGCAGATATTTTGCTTGTGCTTAGTTGCAGATATACACTATGCACTATTAAAAAAAATAGTTTGCTTTTCCTTTAAGCATTTTTGTGACAACAAGGTTTGAAGGCTTTTAGAAAATGACGAAAATATTTAATTAATGTCAACTTAACCTTTTTTTTTTTCTTTTCAGGGTGAGTGCTTAGTTAATGTTTATTGTATTCTTTGCGTTTGTAAAGTAAAACATAGTTTTGCAATCTGACCTCTAAGTATGTATGAAGGTCCTTCACATTAAAAGGCCTCAAGCTACAAATGTGAAATAGTAACTGTGTATTTATAGTAGATTAAATATTGCGTTAAAGGGTCATAAAAACCCAATTTTTTCCTTCACAATTCAGATACAGCATACAATTTTAAAGGGACACTCAAGTCAAATTTAAACTTTAATGATTCAGATGAAGCAGCAATTTTAAACAAGTTTCCAATTTACTTCCATTAACAAAATGTGCACAGTCTTTTTATATTTACACTTTTTGAGTCACCAGCTTCTACTGAGCATGTGCAAGAAGTCACAGAATATACGTATAGGCATTTGTGATTGGCTGATGGCTGTCACATGATACAGGGGAAGTGGAAATAGACATAACTGAAAAAAGGAAAAGCAATAGGGGTTTTAGGGATAACTTATAGGTGATTATAGATGTTTTTCATGTCATTGTTTTAGCAACCATGTGGTTTATACAAAATGATAATAATTATTACTATTTAACTAACTCTAATGGACTTAATAAGGTTTAAGTTTACTGTTTATGAAAGTATTTGGAAAATATGATAGTCTTTTTTATTTGAATGAATGGAATTCTTTCAAGTAATATTTATTTATTGTTTAATTTGTATAGATACTCTAGATAAGGCTATAGCTGGTGAGCAAATGACAAGGAAGCATACCAGCGTATGCTCCAGTAACTAGCTGCATTCTCATCTGGAGCGAATTAAGGATGTTCTAGGAGTGCACCTTTGACTATGTTTATCCCTTCTAAAGAAGTTAAAGGGACACTCAGGTCAAGATTAAACTTAAATGTTTCAGCTAGAGCATGCAATTTTAAAAAACTTTCCAATTTACTTCCATAAACAAAAATGTGCACAGTCTTTATATTTAAACTTTTTGAGTCACCAGCACCAGAATATACGTATATGCATTGGTGATTGGCTAAAAGATACAAAGAGAGAGACAGCGCAATCCTCGATTCAAGGTAGTATTTTACTAGTTAAAACATCACGCTATTACATATACACTTACTAGATGTGAAGAAGGGAAAAGCCCCAAAGCACAAGCCCCTTATATACAAAGGTGTTCCCGGTCTAATCTGATAGAGTCCGTATTCGTGATTGCTGAAAGTTCAGTATTCAAGCTCCCGGCTTATGGCACATGTCAGTCTCACCAACCTCCTACAGGTACTCATGTGGGACACAATACTCAATGAATTTCGTCTGATTAACGCTCCGGCTTCCTCAAGAATTTGTCAGTCCTCCTCAGATAGATTATTATATTATATAGATTAAATAGATTATTTAAAGGGTATATACAAATATTATTGGACCACATACTAGCTGCAACAGAGGTATAATTATGACAACACATGAAAACTATCGGCTAGATTACGAGTTGTGCGTTAGGCTTAAAAAGCAGCGTTGGCCGGTCCCAACGCTGCTTTTTAACGCCCGCTGGTATTACGAGTCTTGCAGGTACAGGTGTGCCGCTCACTTTTTTGGCCAGACTTGGAAATACCGCAAATCCACTTACGTAAATTGAGTATCCTATTTTTTCAATGGGACTTGTATAGCGCCAGTATTACGAGTCTGACAAAAAGTGAGCGTTAGACCCTCCCCTGTCAAGACTGGTACCACATTTTAGGGTCAGTAGTTAAGAGTTGCCGTAGCATAAAACTTAACTAAAGTGCTAAAAAGTACACTAACACCCATAAACTACCTATTAACCCCTAAACCGAGGCCCTCCCGCATCACAAACACTAAAATAAAATTTTTAACCCCTAATTTGCCGAACTTGACATCACCGCCACTATAATAAATATATTAACCCCTAAGCCGCCGCACTCCCACATCACAAACATTAGTTAAGTATTCACTCTAAAGGTGGGTGCACTGCAAAAACCAGCTATAGTCTCACGGAATAGATAAAATCCATCTTTATTCAATGCACAAAATGTAAAAACATGGATGGGCTCACCAGCCCAGTAGAAGCTCACAGGTAAAAACATCAGGTGTGTCAGGTAACAACGCAGACGCGTTTTGTGAGCATGCTCACTTGTTCACTGCATAGGGAGTGACCTGTGCACACCTCCATTTATGCCACAAATTTTTAAATACACAGTATATACATATATGTGACATCAATGAATGTATATACTGTGTATTTAAAAATTTGTGGCATAAATGGAGGTGTGCACAGGTCACTCCCTATGCAGTGAAAAAGTGAGCATGCTCACGAAACGCATCTGCGTTGTTACCTGACACACCTGGTGTTTTTACCTGTGAGCTTATACTGGGCTGGTGAGCCCATCCATGTTTTTACATTTTGTGCATTGAATAAAGTTGGATTTTATCTATTCCGTGAGACTACAGATGGTTTTTGCAGTGTGCCCACCTTTAGAGTGTATGTCTATCTATCTGGATTTGTTGGCGGACTTGTCCTGGAGAGCATAGCAATACAGCTGATTTCGGTACACGTTCAACCTCTCTCCATTGAGCCGTGGCGGAAGACCGGGATCTCCGCCCTTTCAAGTCTTACAGCGTCAGTGCATAGTGCGCTCCCAAACACAGACACCTAACTGTCTCCCATTAGTTAAATTTTATTAACCCTTAATCTGCCATCCCTAACATCGCCGACACCTACCTACATTTATTAACCCCTAATCTGCCACCCACAACGTCGCCTTATTAACCCCTAAACCTAAGTCTAACCCTAACACCCCCTAACTTAAATATAATTAAAATAAATATAAATAAAATTACTATAATTAACTAAATTATTCCTATTTAAAACTAAATACTTACCTATAAACTAAACCCTGAGCTAGTGACGTATGGGATATACATTCCTACCAGGAGGTGCAAAGTTTCCCAAACCTCAAAATGCCTATAAATACACCCCTCACCACACCCACAAATCAGTTTTACAAACTTTGCCTCCTGTGGAGATGGTGAAGTAAGTTTGTGCTAGATTCTACATTGATATGCGCTCTACTCAGCAGGCTGGAGCCCGGTTTTCCTCTCAGTGTGCAGTGAATGTCAGAGGGATGTGAAGAGAGTATTGCCTATTTGAATTCAATGGTTTCCTTCTACGGGATCTATTTCATAGGTTCTCTGTTATCGGTCGTAGAGATTCATCTCTTACCTCCCTTTTCAGATCGACGATATACTCTTATATACCATTACCTCTACTGATTCTCGTTTCAGTACTGGTTTGGCTTTCTACTACATGTAGATGAGTGTCCTGGGGTAAGTAAGTCTTATTTTTTGTGACACTCTAAGCTATGGTTGGGCACTTTTATATAAAGTTCTAAATATATGTGTTTAAACATTTATTTGCCTTGATTCAGGATGATCTATATTCCTTATTTCAGACAGTCAGTTTCATTATTTGGGATAATGCATATGAATAAATCATTTTTTCTTACCTTAAAATTGACTTTTTTCCCTGTGGGCTGTTAGGCTCGCGGGGGCTGAAAATGCTTCATTTTATTGCGTCATTCTTGGCGCAGACTTTTTTGGCGCAAAAAATTTCTTTGTCATTTCCGGCGTCATACTTGTCGCCGGAAGTTGTTCGTGTTTGCGTAATTTTTTGACGTTTTGCGCCAAAAATGACGGCGTCTCCGGATGTGGCGTCATTCTTGGCGCCAAAAGCATTTAGGCGCCAATAATGTGGGCGTCTTTTTTGGCGCTAAAAAATGTGGGCGTCATTATTGTCTCCACCTTTTTTCACATTATTTAAGTCTCATTTTTCATTTGCTTCTGGTTGCTAGAGGCTTGTTCATTGGCATTTTTTCCCATTCCTGAAACTGTCTTTTAAGGAATTTGATAGATTTTGCTTTATATGTTGTTTTGTCTCTTACATATTGCAAGATGTTTCAGATTGACCCTGGATCAGAAGCTACTTCTGGAAAAACGCTGCCTGATGCTGGTTCTACCAAAGTTAAGTGTATTTGCTGTAAACTTGTGGTAACTGTTCCTCCGGCTGTAGTTTGTGATGAATGTCATGATAAGCTTGCTAATGCAGGTATTATTTCCATTAGTAATATTCCATTACCTGTTGCTGTTCCATCAACATCTAATACTCAGGATGTTCCTGTTAATATAAGAGATTTTGTTTCTAAATCTATTAGGAAGGCTATGTCTGTTATTCCTCCTTCCAGTAAACGTAAAAGGTCTTTTAAAACTTTACATTTTTCAGATGAATTTTTAAATGAACATCATCATTCTGAGTTGTCTGTTTCTGATGATGATTTTTCTGGTTCAGAGGATTCTGTCTCAGATATTGACACTGATAAATCTTCATATTTATTTAAAATGGAATTTATTCGTTCTTTACTTAAAGAAGTTTTAATCGCATTAGAGATGGAGGAATCTAGTCCTCTTGATACTAAATCTACTAAGCGTTTAAATACGGTTTTTAAACCTCCTTTAGTTATTCCGGAAGTTTTTCCTGTCCCTGATGCTATTTCTGAAGTCATTTCTAGGGAATGGAATAATCTGGGTAATTCATTTACTCCTTCTAAAAGGTTTAAGAAATTGTATCCTGTGCCATCTGACAGATTAGAGTTTTGGGACAAAATCCCTAAAGTTGATGGGGCTATCTCTACTCTCGCTAAACGTACTACTATTCCTACGGCAGATAGTACTTCCTTTAAGGATCATTTAGATAGGAAGATTGAATCCTTTCTAAGGAAAGCTTATTTATGTTCAGGTAATCTTCTTAGGCCTGCTATTTCTTTGGCTGATGTTGCGGCAGCTTTCACTTTTTGGTTGGAGGCTTTGGCACAACAAGTGTCAGATCATAATACTCATAGCATTGTTAAACTTCTTCAACATGCTAATAACTTTATTTGTGATGCCATCTTTGATATAATTAGAGTTGATGTCAGGTATATGTCTTTAGCTATTTTAGCTAGAAGAGCTTTATGGCTTAAAACTTGGAATGCAGATATGTCTTCTAAGTCAACTTTGCTTTCCCTTTCTTTCCAAGGTAATAAATTGTTTGGTTCCCAGTTGGATTCTATTATTTCAACTGTTACTGGGGGGAAAGGAACTTTTTTACCTCAGGATAAAAAATCTAAAGGTAAATATAGGGCTGCTAATCGTTTTCATTCCTTTCGTCAGAATAAGGAACAGAAGCCTGATCCTTCCCCTAAAGGAACGGTTTCTGTTTGGAAACCATCTCCAGTCTGGAATAAATCCAAGCCTTTTAGAAAGCCAAAGCCAGCTCCCAAGTCCACATGAAGGTGCGGCCCTCATTCCAGTACAGCTGGTAGGGGGCAGATTACGATTTTTCAAAGAAATTTTGGATCAATTCGATTCACAGTCTTTGGATTCAGAACATTGTTTCACAAGGGTACAGAATAGGTTTCAAGGTAAGGCCTCCTGCAAGGCTCAAGCATTTTTGAAATGTGTTTCAGATCTAGAGTTGGCTGGAGTAATTGTGCCAGTTCCAGTCTTGGAACAGGGTCTGGGGTTTTACTCAAATCTATTCATTGTACCAAAGAAGGAGAATTCCTTCAGACCAGTTCTGGATTTAAAAATATTGAATCGTAGCCTGAAAACCATTATGGGAGAACAATTTGAACTACCTCCAAGCACAGCCCTTCTAAATTACAAACCAAAGAAAATATGCAAAATCAAATGGAAACTCCTCCAATATAGCTTAAATGGAGCCAAATTACTTATTGCACGTAAGTGGAAGTCTGCCCAGATTCCAACTTGGCAGGAATGGTTACATAACACACCAGAGCTATTAGAGATTGAAGAATACGCACACCTTAAGAATGGTAGTCTTAACTTTTATCACAACATTCAATTTTACTGGCAGACTCTCCGACATCTATAGATAACCTAACAGACCCTGCGGCCATGGGATGGGCCGCCCCACCTGGATCATCTTTCCAAATTATCAATCCTCCCCTTTCCTCTTTTCTTCTTCGCCCTTTCCCCCTTCTTTATCCCCACCTCTCGTTTTGTTCCTCTCTCCTCTCTCTCTTTCTCCTATCTTTTCTTTTTTTTTTGCTTATATAGGCACATGTTTTGTAATGTTAAGGTTTTCATGTTGTTTATGTTTGTGAGGAATGCACTTTTCCTGCAAAGATACCAGATGGAGAAGTAAATTGTATATTGAACTGTTGAAAAGCTAGGCAACAGGCGGTATGTATCATCACCAATTTAAACGAACTACCCCTACTCAATACCGTGCCTGCTAAAAGTACCTGACTCTGGGGGAAATTCCCCAATTATTATTACTATCAAAGGTCCCCTCGCCATGGACAATTCTCCCCTAATCACCTCCTTAACTCTGTAAAATTACACGAATTGTCTGAGTATCTATATGTACAACGTTATGGTTATTTCCGTTGTAAGTGTATTCTTTTCTTATACAATAAAAATGATAATAAAAAAAAAATAATAAATAAATAAAAAAAAAAAATATATTGAATCGTTATGTAAGGATACCAACATTCAAAATGGTAACTATAAGGACTATTCTGCCTTTTGTTCAGCAAGGGCATTATATGTCCACAATAGATTTACAAGATGCATATCTGCATATTCCGATTCATCCAGATCACTTTCAGTTTCTGAGATTCTCTTTTCTAGACAAGCATTACCAGTTTGTGGCTCTGCCGTTCGGCCTAGCAACAGCTCCAAGGATTTTTTCAAAGGTTCTTGGTGCCCTTCTATCTGTAATCAGAGAACAGGGTATTGTGGTATTTCCTTATTTGGACGATATCTTGGTACTTGCTCAGTCTTCACATTTAGCAGAATTTCATACGAATCGACTTGTGTCGTTTCTTCAAGAACATGGTTGGAGGATCAATTTACCAAAGAGTTAATTGATTCCTCAGACAAGGGTAACCTTTTTAGGTTTCCAAATAGATTCAGTGTCCATGACTTTGTCTCTGACGGACAAGAGACGTCTGAAATTGGTTTCAGCTTGTCGAAACCTTCAGTCTCAATCATTCCCTTCGGTAGCCTTATGCATGGAAATTCTAGGTCTTATGACTGCTGCATCGGACGCGATCCCCTTTGCTCATTTTCACATGCAACCTCTTCAGCTTTGTATGCTGAACCAGTGGTGCAGGGATTATACAAAGATATCTCAATTAATATCTTTAAAACCGATTGTTCGACACTCTCTGACATGGTGGACAGATCACCATTGTTTAGTTCAAGGGGCTTCTTTTGTTCTTCCAACTTGGACTGTGATCTCAACAGATGCGAGTCTGACAGGTTGGGGAGCTGTATGGGGGTCTCTGACAGCGCAGGGGGTTTGGGAATCTCAGGAGGCGAGATTACCAATCAACATTTTGGAACTCCGTGCAATTTTCAGAGCTCTTCAGTCATGGCCTCTTCTGAAGAGAGAATCGTTCATTTGTTTTCAGACGGACAATATCACAACCGTGGCATATGTCAATCATCAAGGGGGGACTCACAGTCCTCTGGCTATGAAAGAAGTATCTCGGATACTTGTATGGGCGGAATCCAACTCCTGTCTAATTTCTGCGGTTCACATCCCAGGTATAGACAATTGGGAAGCGGATTATCTCAGTCGTCAGACGTTACATCCGGGCGAATGGTCTCTTCACCCAGAGGTATTTCTTCAGATTGTTCAAATCTGGGGACTTCCAGAAATAGATATGATGGCCTCTCATCTAAACAAGAAACTTCCCAGGTATCTGTCCAGATCCAGGGATCCTCAGGCGGAGGCAGTGGATGCATTGTCACTTCCTTGGAAGTATCATCCTGCCTATATCTTTCCGCCTCTAGTTCTTCTTCCAAGAGTGATCTCCAAGATTCTAAAAGAGCTTTCGTTTGTTCTGCTGGTGGCTCCAGCATGGCCTCACAGGTTTTGGTATGTGGATCTTGTTCGGATGGCTACTTGCCAACCTTGGACTCTTCCGTTAAGACCAGACCTTCTATCTCAAGGTCCTTTTTTCCATCAGGATCTCAAATCATTAAATTTGAAGGTATGGAGATTGAATGCTTGATTCTCAGTCATAGAGGTTTCTCTGACTCCGTAATTTATACTATGTTACAGGCTCGTAAATCTGTGTCTAGGAAGATATATTATCGAGTCTGGAAGACTTACATTTCTTGGTGTTCTTTTAATCAATTTTCCTGGCATTCTTTTAGAATTCCTAGAATTTTACAGTTCTTCAGGATGGTCTGGATAAAGGTTTGTCTGCAAGTTCTTTGAAAGGACAAATTTCTGCTCTTTCTGTGCTGTTTCACAGAATGATTGCTAATCTTCCTGATATTCATTGTTTTGTACAGGCTTTGGTTCGTATAAAACCTGTCATTAAGTCAATCTCTCCTCCTTGGAGTTTGAATTTGGTTCTGGGGGCTTTACAAGCTCCTCCGTTTGAACCTATGCATTCTCTGGATATTAATTACTTTCTTGGAAAGTATTGTTCCTTTTGGCCATCTCTTCTGCTAGAAGAGTTTCTGAGTTATCTGCTCTTTCTTGTGAATCTCCTTTTCTGATTTTTCATCAGGATAAGGCGGTGTTGCGGACTTCATTTAAATTTTTACCTAAAGTTGTGAATTCTAACAACATTAGTAGAGAAATTGTGGTTCCTTCATTGTGTCATAATCCTAAGAATTCTAAGGAAAGATCGTTACATTCTTTGGATGTAGTAAGAGCTTTGAAATATTATGTTGAAGCTACTAAAGATTTCCGAAAGACTTCTATTTGTTATCTTTTCCGGTTCCAGGAAAGGTCAGAAGGCCTCTGCCATTTCTTTGGCGTCTTGATTAAAGTCTTTGATTCATCATGCTTATGTCGAGTCGGGTAAGACTCCGCCTCAAAGGATTACAGCTCATTCTACTAGGTCAGTTTCTACTTCCTGGGCGTTTAGGAATGAAGCTTAGGTTGATCAGATTTGCAAAGCAGCAACTTGGTCTTCTTTGCATACTTTTACTAAATTCTACCATTTTTATGTGTTTTCTTCTTCTGAAGCAGTTTTTGGTAGAAAAGTACTTCAGGCAGCTGTTTCAGTTTGATTCTTCTGCTTATAATTTCAGTTTTTTTCATTATAAGATTAAAACTTTATTTTGGGGTGTGGATTATTTTTTCAGCGGAATTGGCTGTCTTTATTTTATCCCTCCCTCTCTAGTGACTCTTGCGTGGAAGTTCCACATCTTGGGTATTTGTTATCCCATACGTCACTAGCTCATGGACTCTTGCTAATTACATGAAAGAAAACATAATTTATGAAAGAACTTACCTGATAAATTCATTTCTTTCATATTAGCAAGAGTCCATGAGGCCCACCCTTTTTTGTGGTGGTTATGATTTTTTTGTATAAAGCACAATTATTCCAATTCCTTATTTTTTATGCTTTTGCACTTTTTTCTTATCACCCCACTTCTTGGCTATTCATTAAACTGATTTGTGGGTGTGGTGAGGGGTGTATTTATAGGCATTTTGAGGTTTGGGAAACTTTGCCCCTCCTGGTAGGAATGTATATCCCATACGTCACTAGCTCATGGACTCTTGCTAATATGAAAGAAATGAATTTATCAGGTAAGTTCTTACATAAATTATGTTTTTTTACTTTAGATAATTTTATTTAATTGTATTTAATTGTATTTAATTTAGGGAATTAATTTAATTATAGTGTAGTGTTAGGTGTAATTGTAACTTAGGTTAGGTTTTATTTTACAGGTAACTTTGTATTTATATTCGCTAGGTAGTTATTAAATAGTTAATAACTATTTAATAACTATTCTACCTAGTTAAAATAAATCCAAACTTGCCTGTGAAATAAAAATAAACCCTAAGCTAGATACAATGTAGCTATTAGTTATATTGTAGCTATCTTAGGGTTTATTTTACAGGTAAGTATTTAGTTTTAAATAGGAATAATTTAGTTAATTATAGTAATTTCATTTAGATTTCTTTTAATTATATTTAAGTTAGGGGGTGTTAGGTTTAGGGTTAGACTTAGGTTTAGGGGTTAATAACTTTAATATAGTGGTGGCGACGTTGGGGGCGGCAGATTAGGGGTTAATAAATGTAGGTAGGTGGCGTCGATGTTAGGGCCGGCAGATTAGGGGTTAATAATGTTTAACTAATGTTTGCGAGGCGGGAGTGCGGCGGTTTAGGGGTTAATATGTTTATTATAGTGGCAGCGACGTTGGGGGCAGCAGATTAGGGGTTAATAAATGTAGGTAGATGGCAGCAACATAGGGGACGGCAGATTAGGGGTTAATAAATATAATGTAGGTGGCGGCGATGTTGGGGGCAGCAGATTAGGAGTTCAAAAGTATAATGTAGGTGGCTGCGGTGTCCGGAGCGGCAGATTAGGGGTTAATAATATAATGTAGGTTGCGGCGATGTCGGGGGCGGCAGATTAGGGGTTAATAAGTGTAAGATTAGGGGTGTTTAGACTCGGGGTTCATGTTAGGGTGTTAGGTGTAGACATAAAATGTATTTCCCCATAGGAATCAATGGGGTCCGTTAAGGAGTTTTACGCTGCTTTTTGGCGTAAGCAGCGCTGGTATTGGAGTGCGGTAAGGAGCGCAATTTTGCTCAACGCTCACTTCTTGTCTCAGTTGTAAAAACCCGTAATACCAGCGCTGTCTGTAAGTGTGCAGTGAGCATAAACTGCTCGTTAGCACCGCACAGCCTCTAACGCAAAACTCGTAATCTAGGTGATTGTTAATATACAAAATACAATAAAAATTATTAAAACAATGCAATAATTACAACAATTCATTAAAACAACAGATTAATCTAGAGATACTAATTTCTAATAACGTAATAAAAAAGCGCTATGCTATAGAATTTTTTTTATTGCAAGACCCACTCATTAAAAATCATGTAGACCTAATAGTCTTATTTGAATCATCATAAAAAAATGGATATTTAATATTTGTAATTTGAGGTTCAATATTTAAGCATTTAAACCGGTGGAAGTAACTAGAAAAAAGGAAAAAAGGAAGGAACTAATTGAATGGAGGGACATAGAGAAATTTCTTAAAAACATTATTAAATACTCATATATTGCTAGTATAAAGGGCTGTTGTTAAAAGTTTGGTACCCATCGGGGAACTTCCGGGCGGCGGCCATGACAGGTCGCTCAATTGCTTGCTCCTCTAAATCTCTACACTTATCTGCCTCTAATCAACCTCTATAACCACCATCGCTCAGCCATACACATTGTAAGAGGCATAGCTTGAGATGCTCAACAACCAGCACTAATTATTTTCAAAATTGAGGCTCGCTACAATTGCCCGGAGACTTTCTGAGGCTGAGGCCTCCTAATCAACCCCCCGGCAGAGCACTCTCGGGTCTCTGTCGTTAAAGGTACCTAGAGGGTACTGGCTCTATATTTATTCAGTGGGGATTCTCTTATTATACATACAAAATGAAGCATACGGAAGCCATTCTACTTGAACAGATTACCACTCTCCTAAATGATCATTTTGCTCGGCTTATGAGGGACATAGCTGCAGCTTGGGGAAATGGCGGTGATCATACCCAACAACGCAGCATGGACACAGCCAAAGCAGTAACATCTAACCCAGAATTGACTGATAAGGGTAACATCTCGATAAGACAGCAGATCGAGACACCTCCAACATATGTATGCTACAGGGAGAGAGTGCAGACACTAACTGATATGGAGAACTGTAAGAGATTGATTATGGGAAACTACACCACGCCATCCAAAACTCATACCGCCTTGCTTTCGGCCCCTATGAAGTCTCGGAGTCGCCCTGTTCTGAGGAAAAAAGTACTAGCCAGTCGAGCACGGAAGGTAAAAGGGCCAATGCTTGGTGTAACAGTCAAAGCAGTTGCAGTAGTGTTCCGCTTTTCATACAGCCGACGCAGAGACTCAGATTCACAGGCGCTCTTCACAAGTGGACTTGTTCAGGCAAGCAGGCAAGTGTATCCAGACATCTGCTGCAACCGGGGATATTCTGCACCTCATAGCATTGCCCGGAGAATCGGTGGGGGCTAGTCTGCCACATATTTACATGTCTCACGGAGATGAGCAGGGAGCTCTTTCCAGCTCATAGTGTGCCGGAACATTTGCAACTACACGGACTCACTAGCGTGTATCTGGGGACTAAGTTTGTCTTAGATTAGAATTTAACTAGCACTTCATGATATAGATTAACAGTTATACTTTTATGTGTGTCTTCCCAGATACCCTGAGGACGTTTCTTTTTTTTTATATAGAGTCAGTATTAGTTATATGTTTATAGTTGAAACAGCACATTCTATTCCCATACTTTAATGTGTTTATGGTGTATGGTTTCACTCAGTCAGACGCAATATATTTAACCCAGTAATACTTTGTTCCTATAGTATTGGATTGTTAGCATAGATGTCTTATTTATGTATTAAAGACTAGTTCTTTTAGGTCCTTATCTGCATAACCTATGGAAATGCATTCCTTTTCTAAGATGGTGGCGCTTCTGTTGTTCTCTCATTCTTCCATTTCTTCCCTCTAGGGAACTAGTTAAGGATGGGCTGGCTAATTGGCAACAATAAGTATTCCTGGAAGAATAGGTAAAGTGGGGGGTCTGCCGCCTACGGCCGGGGCGGTGGATCCTCCTATATTTTTTCAGATATCAGCCCTATTTAATTTAAGTCCATGTAATTTAGCTTAATTCATACTAATCCATTTTTTGCAACCTCAACAGAAGTCTCTTACTTAGTTACTTAATTACTCAACAGAAGTTTTTTTTACTTTAATTACTTAGCCACACTATCACCCTAACCAGTTCTCTTCATCCTATATACCTTTATACCCGCATTATTGGCAGTCTAGCTTACAGGTTGAACCATACACAGCCTATCCTAATGTTAGCTAATTTGTGATGATTCTTTTCGCAATCCTTATATAAAATTACTGCAGTCTTTCTTTTCATAGGCTCCAAGTCTTGGAGTATACTAATCTCCCTATATTTTACCCTAGTGCTGTCTACCCTCTGTTTTAGTGCTCAAAATTCTGCTATAGGTTATTTCGAGTCTTCACAGCCTATTATTGTAATGCTGCCCAGCTTATCACGCTTCCCTATTCTTATACCCCATACCATGTGCTTTATAGAGTTATATAAACTTTACATAATAAACTAAAAGTAAGCGAGTACCATTGTTTCCCCTATCCCATATTACTTTAGCTCCGTTCAAACTAAGTTATATAAAAATCCCCTTCCCAGAAAATCATAAAAACCTGAGGTGCACCAGTTGAGGCCCAAGAGAGGTCTCCTTGTTTCAGATTACCTTCTTCTATGTATACTCCTTTTTAAGTACTAGAGGTCCAAAAGTGACCTATTGAGTCATGTTTGGAAGGTTTCGCAAGATACAGGCAATAAGTAGTAATGCTGTTAACTTAATCTGTTGAATATACTTTCTCTGTGTCATAAGATGCAGTGTGTACATTTTGTTCTTGTAATGCTAAATCTTGGAATATGATGTATGTTTGGTGATATACTGTAACTCTATTTACGTATATGTATACCTATTGTATGCCTGTTTTAATCACCTCAATAAAAAAAAAAATTAAAAAAAAAAAAAAAAAAGTTTGGTACCCATCAATTAAAGGGGTTATAAAGATAAATAAATATTGATATAGATGTACAGGCTTTTTTATGATTCGTTCTCTAATTAGGAAAAAATTATTTGGACATCAAAGAGTGAGTTTTAATTGATGGGTACCAAACTTTTAACAATGTTTTCATGTGTTGTCATAATGATACCTCTTTTGCGAATATTAACACTGCCCAATATGTGGTCCAATAATATTTGTATATACCCTTTAAAAAGGGTTCTATCTGAGGAGGACTGACAAACTCTTGAGAAATCCGGGGCGTTCATCCGGCGAAGCGCGTTGAGTATTGTTTCTCACACAAGTACCCATATGAGGTTGGTGAGACTGACGTGTGCCGTAAGCCAGGAGCTTGAATACTGAACTTTCGTCAATCACGAATACGGGCTCTATCGTATCAGACCGGGACCACCTTCTTTGGATATAAGGGACTTGTGTGTTGGGGCTTTTCCCTTCTTCATGTTGAGTAAGTGTATATGTACTAGCGTGATGTTTTAACTATTAAAACACTACCTTGTATCGAGGATTGCCCTGTCTCTCTCTTTGTATCTTTTAGCTACTTGTCTGTTTGCCTGTGGAGGAGTAACCCACAGACTTTTGTACAGTTGCATTCCCTGGGCAGATTCATTTGTGAAATCCGTTCTAGAGTGATTCACTCCATTCAAATAGACTATTTGTATGTAATTAGCGCTGCTTATTTTGTTGTTTGTATTGGTGATTGGCTGATGGCTGTCACATGATACAAGAGGAGTGGAAATAGACATAAAAACATCTACTACTCATTTTAAGTTTAGACTAAGTACTATTACATTGTCTTTTTATTATGCATTTGATGATTATGCAAATCTACTATATTTACTGGCCCTTTAAACATATAGAAAAAAGGGAATGTATTTAAAAATACAATTCTCTAACAAAATAGAACATATTGGCCTATATAATAAATGGAACACAATCCTTACCACAAGAAGCACAAACACGATTGAGGTTGTGGTAACTAACGCACGCTCCCTGTACTTTCAATGACAAGCGCAAAATGGAAACTCCTACTTAAATTACACGTCCATGGTTAACCCTTGTATTCAAGCTATAATAACATTAACAATGGAAATATTGACCAATGTGAAAAGCTCTAGCAAAGTCTTCACATAGGACTTCATAACCCACAAAATCTTAGGTTTTAATTTCACACTATTTGAAAACTTTTTACAAAAAACATTGCTTTTCTACATAGACAAAACATACTAATGCCATTTTAAGATGTACTGAAAGGGACAATGTAATGTAAAATGGGTTTCTCTTTGATGTGTTTATTTATTTTTAATTTTTTTTTTTAATGCGTAATTCGTTTTATTGTGCAAAAAAGATAATACAATAAAGGAGTCAATATTAAATAGATCATACACCAAACAAAAATAACCAATTTTACAAAAAACATTTTGGCCTAGATTTAGAGTTTGGCATTAGCCGTCAAAACCAGCGTTAGAGGCTCCTAACGCTGGTTTTGGGCTACCGCTGGTATTTAGAGTCTTTTATGTAAGGGTCTAACGCTCACTTTCCAGCCGCGACTTTTCCATACCGCAGATCCCCCTACGCCATTTGCGTATCCTATCTTTTCAATGGGATCTTTCTAACGCCGGTATTTAGAGTCGTGGCTGAAGTGAGCGTTAGAAATCTAACGACAAAACTCCAGTCGCAGCAAAAAGCCAGGAATTAAGAGCTTTCTGGGCTAACGCCGGTTCATAAAGCTCTTAACTACTGTGCTCTAAAGTACACTAACACCCATAAACTACCTATGTACCCCTAAACCGAGGTCCCCCCACATCGCCGCCACTCTATTAAAATTTTATAACCCTCAATCTGCCGACCGCACACTGCCGCCACCTACGTTATCCCTATGTACCCCTAATCTGCTGCCCCTAACACTGCCGACACCTATATTATATTTATTAACCCCTAATCTGCCGCCCCCAATGTCGCCTCCACCTACCTACACTTATTAACCCCTAATCTGCCGACCGGACCTCACCGCTACTATAATAAAGTTATTAACCCCTAATCCGCCCCACTAACCCTATAATAAATAGTATTAACCCCTAATCTGCCCTCCCTAACATCGCCGACACCTAACTTCAAGCATTAACCCCTAATCTGCCGACCGGACCTTACCGCTACTCTAATAAATTTTTTAACCCCTAAAGCTAAGTCTAACCCTAACCCTAACACCCCCCTAAGTTAAATATAATTTAAATCTAACGAAATAAATTAACTCTTATTAAATAAATTATTCCTATTTAAAGCTAAATACTTACCTTATAATTATATTGTAGCTATTTTAGGATTAATATTTATTTTACAGGCAACTTTGTAATTATTTTAACCAGGTACAATAGCTATTAAATAGTTAATAACTATTTAATAGCTACCTAGTTAAAATAATTACAAAATTACCTGTAAAATAAATCCTAACCTAAGTTACAATTAAACCTAACACTACACTATCAATAAATAAATTAAATAAAATACCTACAATTACCTACAATTAAACCTAACACTACACTATCAATAAATTAATTAAATACAATACCTACAAATAAATACAATGAAATAAACTAACTAAAGTACAAAAAATAAAAAAGAACTAAGTTACAAAAAATAAAAAAATATTTACAAACATTATAAAAATATTACAACCATTTTAAACTAATTACACCTACTCTAAGCCCCCTAATAAAATAACAAAGACCCCCAAAAAAATGCCCTACCCTATTCTAAAATTAAAATAGAAAAGCTCTTTTACCTTACCAGCCCTGAAAAGGGCCCTTTGCGGGGCATGCCCCAAAGAATTCAGCTCTTTCGCCTGTAAAAAAAACCCATACAATAACCCCACAACATTACAACCCACCACCCACATACCCCTAATCTAACCCAAACCCCCCTTAAATAAACCTAACACTAAGCCCCTGAAGATCTTCCTACCTTGTCTTCACCACACTGGGTTCACCGATCGGTCCAGAAGAGCCTCCGATGTCTTGATCCAAGCCCAAGCGGGGGGCTGAAGATGTCCATGATCCGGCTGAAGTCTTCATCCAAGCAGGAACTGAAGAGGTCCATGATCCGGCTGAAGTCTTCTATCAAGCGGCATCTTCAATCTTCTTTCTTCCGGATCCATGTTCATCCCGCCGACGCGGAACATCCATCTTCACCGACGACTTCCCGATGAATGACGGTTCCTTTAAGGGACGTCATCCAAGATGGCGTCCCTCGAATTCCAATTGGCTGATAGGATTCTATCAGCCAATCGGAATTAAGGTAGGAAAATTCTGATTGGCTGATGGAATCAGCGGCGGTGTACGGAGCGGCAGATTAGGGGTTAAAAAAATATGCAGGTGTCAGCGATAGCGGGGGCGGCAGATTAGGGGTTAATAAGTGTAATGCTAGGGGTGTTTAGACTCGGGGTACATGTTAGAGTGTTAGGTGCAGACTTAGGAAGTGTTTCCCCATAGGAAACAATGGGGCTGCGTTAGGAGCTTAACGCTGCTTTTTTGCAGGTGTTAGGTTTTTTTTCAGCTCAAACTGCCCCATTGTTTTCTATGGGGGAATCGTGCACGAGCACGTTTTTGAAGCTGGCCGCGTCCGTAAGCACCGCTGGTATTGAGAGTTGCAGTGGCGGTAAATTATGCTCTACGCTCCCTTTTTGGAGCCTAACGCAGCCATTCTGTGAACTCTAAATACCAGCGGTATTTAAAAGGTGCGGGGAAAAAAAAGCATGCGTTAGCTACGCGGGTCGTTACCAACAAAACTCTAAATCTAGGCGTTTATGTTTAAATAATTTTTTATTGAAAACATTTTTTTTTTACCATGTGTAAATAAAGTGAGATTATCAATACATTCTTATTACAACTAAAATACAGGTTTTTAAGTAATATTGATACATAATGCTTCTGCTTGCATACCTACATAAATGTCCATTGTTCACAGCGTGAGTTTAGTACAACCTGGTGTGTTTTCTACCTAATTTTTATCCAGCCTCTCACATCAGACTGTGAGATATGTTGCTATCAGGTCAAGCCAAACAAACTAATAACTAAAAAGAACAGAGGTTTGTCAGTCCCTCATCTTTGTTAACGAAACTACCAACTAACAAACCAACAAAAACCAACAGGGGAATTAAAAAAAAAAGAAAAAAAAAAGGGGGGGATTTTTAAGGGGGGGGGGGGAAAGGGAGAGGGGGAGATTCTTTCTCCGTTCATATAAAACAGTGACTCTTTTTGTAGGTAGCACTTTACCTGCGGAGTGGAGTCCCCTGTTCCACGACGCACTCCCGCCAACCCCAGATCAGCTCCTCCTAATTTAAGACCCCAGATGATTGTTCCTGTCTGCTTATCCAGTAGAATCAGACTTTTTGCATTGTCTCTCTGTTGTTTAGGATTCCCGCTGCTGCTTCATACATAGTATATGTGAATTGTATTTTATTGTGTATCTCTGTCCATGTTGGAGCCCCTACTTTCCAGTGTTTCGCTATGCATGTTCTGGTGACTGTACAGAGGATTCTAATGAAGGTGTTCAGGTGTCTATGATAGGTTTCTATAGGTTCATGTAATAGTGCTTGTTGTATGGTAAGGGTAAGCTCCTCATCAACCAACTGACCTATAAATAAAGATAGTCTCCTCCACACCTCTTGGACAATCTCACAGTCCCACCACATGTGTTTGTATGTGCCTCTCTGTCCGCACCCTCTGTAGCACAGATTGCTACCCTGAGGGCTCATATGAGAAGTCCTAATCAGGGTTAAGTACCATCGGAAGGCTGTTTTCAATGTGTTTTCTTTTAAATCAACACTTAGTAGGCCTTTGTCTCCAAGTTGGAATGTAGTTTCCCACTCCTGTCTATCTTTTACTATACCTAGGTCCCGTTCCCAAGCGAGCATTGTGGGGGTTTTAGGCGTGTTTGGGGGGGATTGAAGTGCCACATATAGCCTAGAGATCGAGTGTTTGGTCCTATGTGGATTGATGCTGGAATTTTCTAATGCCGTAGCGATCTTACCTGGGTTTTTTTTAATGAATTCCCGAAGAGCAGACTGTAGCTGCAGATAGATAAACCAATGCAGCTTGAGGGTGCGATCCTCTCTTGTAAATGAAAAAATTACAATATTGCTGTATTCTCTAGAATATCTGCCACTCTATAGAGGCCTTTATTTTCCCATTTCTGTATGTGTTTACGTGTCCCCCCCCGGAATAGGTATCTGATTGGCATCAACAGGGAGTGTTGTGGGATAATATCTACACGTAAAACATTTTAAAGGGACAGTCATCAATAAAATTGTTTAAACAGTTAGATAATGCTTTTACTACAGATTCCCCAGCTTAGCACAACAAACATTGTTATATTAATATGCTTTATAACATTCAAACTTCTAAATTTAAGTCTGTTTCTAAGCCCCTATAGACAGCCTCTTAATCATATGCTTTTTTATTAGCTTTCCACAACAGGAGACTGCTAGTTCATGTGGGCCATATAGATAACATTGTGCTCACGCCCGTGGCTTCTGTACAACACAGCTAAAATGCAAGTCAATAGATAATAAATAAAAGAGGGTTAGCTACAAGGTAATCACTGTCACAGAGGTAAAAAAATTATATTAATATAACCGTGTTGGCTGTGCAAACCTGGGGAATGGATAATAAAGGGATTATTTATCCTTTTAAACAATAAACATTTTTGAGTTGACTGTCCCTTTAAGATACTTCACATCAATATAAAAAAAAATCTTGTCATTTATAGAAACAGAAAAAGAAAATATCTTTTCAAGATTATACATATCCTTTCTTATCATTGTACTAAACCTTTGCCCATTTTATATATAGAAAAAGAAAAGGAGGAGAAAACAAAACAATAGGTAAAACCCCTAGCTTACACGGACCCAACACTGCACATCTTGGCCTCCTTTACATATGCAGCGTCGCCCGCAAAAGCTGGCGACGCCAGATTTTACGCGATTTTGGTATTACATATATGGCGTAGCATACAAGTTACGCGCGTATATTTCACCCGTCGCTCGCAATTTTTACTCCCATAAGCTAACATGGGACCCCGTCGTAAATCGGTATCCAATATCCAGCGCAAGGCCTTACGTGGCGAAAAATGGAGAAATCTTACTTATTTTATCTCGCCATAAAAGGCAGCCGTAGCAGGCCTTGCGCTGAGTATGGGAGCACCGTAACTCCCGAAAATGCCTGCAAAAATAAACTAACACCTAACACCCTAACATGAACCCTGAGTCTAAACAACCCTAATTTTACACTTATTAACCCCTAATCTGCTGCCCCCGACATCGCCGACACCTACATTATATTTATTAACCCCTAATCTGCCGCTCCAGACACCTCCACCACCTACATTATACTTATGAACCCCTAATCTGCTGCCCCAACATCGCCGACACCTTCATTATATTTATTAACCCCTAATCTCCCTCCCCCAATGTCGCCGCAACCTAACTACACTTATTAACCCCTAATCTGCCGCCCCAACGTCGCCACCACTATAATAAACATATTAACCCCTAAACTGCCGCACTCCCACCTCGCAAACATTAGTTAAATATTATTAACCCCCAATCTGCCGTCCCTAACATCGCCGCCACCTATCTACATTTATTAAACCCTATTCTGCCGCCACTATACTAAATGTATTAACCCCTAAACCTAAGTCTAACCCTAACCCTAACACCCACTAACAAATATAATTTAAATAAATCTAAATAAAAATTAATATTATTACCTAAATAATTCCTATTTAAAACTAAATGCTTACCTGTAAAATAAACCCTAAGCTAGCTACAATATAACTAACAGTTACATTGTAGCTATCTTAGGGTTTATTTTTATTTTACAGGCAAGTTTGTATTTATTTTAACTAGGTACAATAGTTATTAAATAGTTATTAACACTATTTAATAACTACCTAGTGAAAATAAATACAAAAGTACCTGTAAAATAAAACCTAACCTAAGTTACAATAACACCTAACCTAACCCTACAATTAAATAAATTAATTAAATTAAAAACAAATAAATAAATTAAATTAAATTAGCTAAAGTACAAACCCCCCACTAAATTACAGAAAATAATAAACAAATTACAGATCTTTAAACTAATTACACCTAATCTAATAGCCCTATAAAAATAAAAAAAGCCCCCCAAAATAAAAAAAAAACCTAGCCTAAACTAAACTATCAATAACCCTTAAAAGGGCCTTTTGCGGGGCAACCTGTAAAAAAAAATACAAACAACCCCCCCAACAGTAAAACTCACCACCCACACCACCCACACAACCAACCTCCCAAATAAAATACTATCTAAAAAAACCTAAGCTACCCTTTGTCCTGAAAAGGGCATTTGTATGGGCATTGCCCTTAAAAGGGCAGTTAGCTCTATTGCAGGCCTAAAGCCCTAACCTAAAAATAAAACCCACCCAATACACCCTTAAAAACCTAACATTAACCCCCTGAAGATTGACTTACAGTTGTGAAGACCGGACATCCATCCTCAAGGAAGCGGCAGAAGTCTTCATCCAAGCCAGGCCAAAGTCCTCAACGAAGCCGGGAGAGGTCCTCATCCAAGCCGGGTGAAGTGGTCCTCCAGACGGGCAGAAGTCTTCATACAGATGGCATCTTCTATCTTCATCCATCTGACGTGGAGCGGGTCCATCTTCAAGACATCCTCTTCTGCCGACGACTAACGACGAATGAAGGTTCCTTTAAGTGACGTCATCCATGATGGTGTCCCTTAGAATTCTATCAGCCAATCGGAATCTATCAGCCAATCGGAATTAAGGTAGAATCCAATTGGCTGATTGGAACAGCCAATAGAATGTGAGCTCAATCCTATTGGCTGATTGCATCAGCCAATAGGATTTTTTCTTGCATATAAGGTAAAAAAAAGAGGTCTGTAAATTAGCACAAAAATGGCTACCCTGAAAAAAAGAGGTTAGTTTCAAAATACCTCTAAACAATAACTATTAAAAACCAAATACAGGGTGCGCTAATGAAAGCTGCTAATATGATGAAATAGAGGATAGGATAAAGCTGATAGATACAAGAATAAGCTAGTAATAAGGAACAGCTCATAAATTGTGTAAATACAATAAAATATTTTTAATATATTAATATAAACCCTAATACATGATAACTAACTTTAAAAATACATAATAAATTGGTAAAATAAAAAACCACCGGTGGTAGGAGGATGGGGGATAGAAAAAAAAAAGGTCAGTTGTGGGCTTAAAAAATGAATTAAAAAAAACAAAGTTCAATGATTAAAAAATGCAGGCAGAAAAAAATATAGCAGAGTTCAGTGGAAGCATGGAAAGCAGCTAAGTCAGTCTGTGTGGCTGGATCAATGTAACATTTAAGTTAAAGCTCAGTGGGTGGCTAAAAGGACAATCTGCGTTCAAGTAGAAAAGTCTGTGTCATAGATGATTCGTTTTACAAGATTGACTCACCCAGAATACGAAGCTATTTTCTGTTATGCTTCTCCGTGTACGAGTGTAGTTGGTTAGATGTGAACACGTTGAAAAAAAAAAAGCAATGTCCACAGCACCCATTGCTGTGGACATTGCTTTTTTTTTTTTTCAACGTGTTCACTTCTAACCAACTACACTCGTACACGGAGAAGCATAACAGAAAATAGCTTCGTATTCTGGGTGAGTCAATCTTGTAAAACGAATCATCTATGACACAGACTTTTCTACTTGAACGCAGATTGTCCTTTTAGCCACCCACTGAGCTTTAACTTAAATGTTACATTGATCCAGCCACACAGACTGACTTAGCTGCTTTCCATGTTTCCACTGAACTCTGCTATATATTTTTCTGCCTGCATTTTTTAATCATTGAACTTTGTTTTTTTGGATTCATTTTTTAATCCCACAACGGACCTTTTTTTTTCTATCCCCCATCCTCCTACCACCGGTGGTTTTTTATTTTACCAATTTATTATGTATTTTTAAAGTTAGTTATCATGTATTAGGGTTTATATTAATATATTAAATATATTTTATTGTATTTACACAATTTATGAGCTGTTCCTTATTATTAGCTTATTCTTGTATCTATCAGCTTTATCCTATCCTCTATTTCATCATATTAGCAGCTTTCATTAGCGCACCCTGTATTTGGTTTTTAATAGGATTTTTTCTACCTTAATTCCGATTCGCTGATAGAATTCTATCAGCCAATCGGAATATAAGGGACGCCATCTTGGATGACGTCACTTAAAGGAACCTTCATTTGCTGTTAGTCGTCGGCAGAAGAGGATGCTTCGCGACGGATGTCTTGAAGATGGACCCGCTCCGCGTCGGATGGATGAAGATAGAAGATGCCATTTGGATGAAGACTTCTGCCCGTCTGGAGAACCACTTCGCCTGGCTTGGATGAAGACTTTTCCCGGCTTCGTATAGGACTTCGGCCCGGCTTGGATGAAGACTTCTGCCGCTTCCTTGAGGATGGATGTCCGGTCTTCAGAACTGTAAGTCGATCTTCAGGGGGTTAGTGTTAGGTTTTTTTAAGGGTGTATTTGGTGGGTTTTGTTTTTAGGTTAGGGTTTGGGCCTGCAATAGAGCTAACTGCCCTTTTAAGGGCAATGCCCATCCAAATGTACTTTTCAGGGCAATTTGGAGCTTAGGTTTTTTTAGATAGTATTTTATTTGGGGGGTTGGTTGTGTGGGTGGTGGGTTTTACTGTTGGGGGGTTGTTTGTATTTTTTTTTACAGGTAAAAGAGCTGATTTCTTTGGGGCAATGCCCCGCAAAAGGCCCTTTTAAGGGCTATTGATAGTTTTAGTTTAGGCTAGGGTTTTTATTTTATTTTGGGGGGGCTTTTTTATTTTGATAGGGCTATTAGATTAGGTGTAATTAGTTTAAAGATCTGTAATTTGTTTATTATTTTCTGTAATTTAGTGGGGGGGTTTTGTACTTTAGCTAATTTAATTTAATTTATTTAATTGTTTTTAATTTAGTTAATTTATTTAATTGTAGGGTTAGGTTAGGTGTTATTGTAACTTAGGTTAAGTTTTATTTTACAGGTACTTTTGTATTTATTTTCGCTAGGTAGTTATTAAATAGTTAATAACTATTTAATAACTATTGTACCTAGTTAAAATAAATACAAGCTTGCCTGTAAAATTAAAACAAACCCTAAGATAGCTACAATGTAACTATTAGTTATATTGTAGCTATCTTAGGGTTTATTTTATAGGTAAGTATTTAGTTTTAAATAGGAATTATTTAGGTAATAATATTAATTTTTATTTAGATTTATTTAAATTATATTTGTTAGTGGGTGTTAGGGTTAGACTTAGGTTTAGGGGTTAATACATTTATTATAGTGGCAGCGACGTTGGGGGCGGCAGATTAGGGTTTAATAAATGTAGATAGGTGGTGGCGATGTTAGAGACGGCAGATTAGGGGTTAATATTATTTAACTAATGTTTGCGAGGTTGGAGTGCGGCGGTTTAGGGGTTAATATGTTTATTATAGTTGCGGCGATGTCCGGAGCGGCAGATTAGGGGTTAATAATTTTATTATAGTGTTTGCTATGCGGGAGGGCCTCGGTTTAGGCCATAAAACTCTTAACTACTGACTTTTAAATGCAATAGGACTCTTGACGGGGTAGGGTGTACCGCTCAATTTTTGGCCTCCCAGAACAGACTTGTAATACCGGCGCTATGGAAGTCCCATAGAAAAAAGACTTTACAACTCGTAATCTAGCAGTATGACTTTTAATGTTTTATAAGTTTAAAAATGTTTTTTAGCAATCCGTTTTATTTGTGTTGTTATGTCCAATATTTTTGGATAAATTGAATTTTGCAAATAGCTAGCTGATTCAAGGGATACGTCTCTATATATGATTTTATATCTATGCTGATGATATGAATACCATTTACATTTAAATAAATCTTTGATTATACACTTATATGTCATTATTTTAGGTACTATTCACAATAGGAGAGCATTTTGAGTTTCTGAGACATATATATATATATATATATATATATATATATATATATATATATATATACATACATAATACTTGTTTGGAGATATATATAGATATTCTTGTATAAATAGTGTCTGCTGCATAAGCGCCCTTTTTGTTTTTATATTGGTTTCAACTGTCTATCACCTATAAGCTAGTGAGGAGCTTATTTTGAAAAGAGGCTAGACACTCCCTGCGCATACCTTTCACACACTAATACACTATTAATACCATACTAAGATCAACCATACTCCTGATCTGTATAACTTAACGCCCGAGTCAAGGTCTTGTTGATCCCAGTCAAAATTATATGTGAGAACTAATTGACTAAAATAACTCCTAACCTGTAAGTATGCAAAAAGTTCAGGAAACAGTTGAGTTGAGCAACATATGTAAAGCCCACCATATCCCATTCTTTACAAATTGTATTGTAAAATCCGGGGACAAAATCAGGACTTCCCAAGATTGGTAAATAGCTTATCCCATAATACCCAAATGTTTAAAGTTAAGTGAAATCTCATGAGATCACAGTAAAAGAGTTCATGACCTCAGCTTTTTACAGTTATACTGCATCAGTTTCAAGTGATTTAGCATATGAGTATTATGTCCCTTTAAATTGTAACCAATTGTGGGTCAGAATTTCTGCCAAACTCCTATAATATTAGAAAAGCTAAACAGACTACAGACATTACTTGGTAGACTAACTAAAGGTAGGGTTGCCACCTTTCTTGGAAGAAAATACCGGCCATGCTCATTAACATAAATTTGAATAAATAATTAAACGACATAACTCAAAAACTAAAGCTGATAGGGCTGATTTTAAATGCTTATTTGTTTATAAATAGTATTCATCACACTCAGAAGAAGTTTCACTTTTATAGGGGCTTTATTTTAATATTTATTCTTTATTTTCTACATTGACATGAACCTTAAAAATACCGGCCATGTCGGTAAAATACCGGCTGGGTGGCAACCCTAACTGAAGGACAATGTAGTAAAGCCTTCAAATTAAATAGTCTTATTAAAGCTTCCTCTAAATTATAAAAAGGGACATAATCTGATTCAGTTAGCCAGTCAATGTCACGCTCCGCTGCCGGATATCCGGCGGTTCGCTCTGTGTGCTTAGTTGCATAGCAACGTCTCGCTCATTCTGAGCCGTCCCACTTGGCTGACGTCAGGCTAGCTTCTTATTCCGGTGACTCGATCCTCTAGTGCCCGTTTGTTTGTTGGTAATCTCTGTGGCTGTCGTGAGTACTCTGAACTTTCAAAATGTGTCTTTTGTTTCGGAACCTTTGCCTGAACGACCACGCTGTTGCTTAACCCTCAAACTGCCTGACTACAAGTTGCTAAACTCTACATTGCTGACCACGCTGTTGTTTAACCCTCAAACTGCCTGATTACAAGTTGCCAAACTCTGCATTACTGACCACGCTGTTGTTTAACCCTCAAACTGCCTGATTACAAGTTGCCAAACTCTGCATTACTGACCACGCTGTTGTTAAACCCTCAAACTGCCTGATTACAAGTTGCCAAACTCAGCATTACTGACCACGCTGTTGTTTAACCCTCAAACTGCCTGATTACAAGTTGCCAAACTCTGCATTACTGACCATGCTGTTGTTTAACCCTCAAATTGCCTGACTACAAGTTGCTAAACTCTGCATTGCTGACCACGCTATTGCTTAACCCTCAAACTGCCTGAATACAAGTTGTCAAACTCTGCATTATTGACTACCTTATTGTTAAACCCTCTATCTGCCTGATTTCAAGTTGTTTTATTCTGCACATCTGGTTCCGTTGTGGTCAATTCCTGAACTGCCTGATTATAGTTTCCAATTCTGACTATTATCCTTCTGCTATCAAGATTTCCATTACTCAATCCAGAGGTCCCAGATCAACACTGCAACATCGTGAGTACCTTGACTTATAGAAGTTGTCGTGGGGTCACGTCCTGGATTAAACTCAGTGTGCTAGAGTGTTATTTTAGTTCGCCCTAGCATTTGGGTCTTCTTCTGGACTTAACCTAACCTGACAGTCAATACCACATTTAACCATTGCAATCCAATTATAATACTTAATACTAGGCAGGGAAAATCTGCCATATTTTTTCAATTGAATTAGTCTGCCTAAAGTGATACGTGACTTCTTCTTGCCCCATAAAAAGCACAGGTTTTATTAAATCAGTCAATATCCCTTTTTAGGATAAATAATGATAGATTTTATAACAAAAATAGCAATCGTGGGAACATTTTCTTTTCAGTAACATAATTTTAGCAGATAGGGATAAGAAAAATATAGTCCATCTATTCAACTCAGCAGGACGTTTAGCAAAAAAAAATTCTCATAATTAAGTTTTTACCAATCTCTAGAATTCCTGAATTCCTGCCGACCTTAATACCCATTTATTTATGGTGGTCCAATTCCTTAAACGGATGAAGAGAATAACTATCCATAGGTTAAGCAATCCATAAAATTTCAGATTTATTTGAATTAACTTTATACCCCAAAAATAAAGCAAAACAAGCTATAATCTCTAGACATTTAGGAATATTTATGCAAGTCTTACTCAAAAACAGAATAAGATCGTCTGCATATAATGAAAGTACTACATTTTTATTACCTAATTGAATCCCTCTTATTTCCATCCTTAATAATACAGCTAATGGTTCCAACGAGATATTAAATAAATAAATAAATAAATAAATAAATAAATAGCGCTGCGGAATCTGTTGGCGCTCTACAAATAACCGATAATAAAATAACAATGGAAATAGAGGACACCCCTGACGGGTTCCTTTCTGAAGAGTAATATAATGAGATAGTTCTTTATTAACCAATAGTTGTGATCTGGGTTTATTATATACTAATTTGATCAAAATAACCAAATTACCAGAAAAATCAAAGTTTTGCAGGGAAGATAACAGGTGGTCCCAAATAATCAAATCAAAGGCTTTCTCAGCATCTAGCGTAAGTAACGCGAGATCTGCCTGTATACACTTATCTTGACTCTGCAATTTATTATAGTAATAATCTACTGTTAAAAGTACTTTTCTCTTATTGAGAACTGGGTTTCTTCCTAGCATAAATCCCGCCTGATCCTTATGTATCAGTGCCTCTATCACATGTTTAATAAGTCTTTCCACTTTGACTGACATAAGAATTTTATAGTCATTTTCAAAAGTGATATTGGTCTATATTAACCCAATTCTTCTGGGTCTTTCCCTTTTTTATGAATTAAAGATACAATTGAATCTGTAAAGTAAGGGGACTGCATTATATTCTCTATAAAATAATAGTTAAATATTTCGGACAAGGTAGGTATAGAATTCTGCCTGAAGACCATCTGGCCAAGAAGCCTTATTATTTTTCTTTTTTTTATAACAGATTCAATCTCTTCTTCTGTAATTTCATGATTAATTTGTTGTAATAGTTTATTAGAAATTTTAGGAAGTTTTATTTTCTGCCAGAATCTTTCTTTCTGTTGCTTATTAAATGGCTCATTGAAATAGATATTTTGATAGTAAGTAAAAAAAACTTTTCTAATCTCTGAAGAAATTATACATTTATTATTATCCACCTTAACAGAAGTTATCAGATTACTATTTTTCTTGGTTTTAATATTACGAGCTAGATGTCTAGCAGACGTCCATTGACAACCTTGAAAAAATGCCCTTGATTTAAGATCCTCTATCAACCATTTTTGGTTCAGAAAAGATTCCCCTTGAAATTTGGCATCACTGTATTTATTCCAATTTATTGCCATAGGGTAATTTATATAATTTTGAAACATATTTCTAAGTTTGTTTGCCAGCTGAATTTCTCTAGCTTTGTTTTTCTTTTGAATATTGATTAGATTGGCTTTTATATCTCCCCTAAGAACCGCTTTAGCTGCTTCACAAAAATATATATTTTTTAACATAATTAAAATTAAGTTTATAATAATCTTTCATTTACCTGCTAGCCAGTTATTAAACTGCAAATTATTAATCATTTATCTGGGGATATAGAAGGAATTTATATTCCTATGCCCTAGTGACAATTTTACCTTAAAACTAATTATCACATGATCTCCGAAAATATGTTAATCCACATCGAGGGACAACATCTTTATCTTTTATTAAGAAGAGATCGATCCTGGAAAAGGTTTTATGGGCTCTTGATTCGCATGAAAATCTACGTGAACCTTGGTGTTGCATACGCCATATATCCTAATGTCTTAAAGTTTTACAGAATTCTCTGAAACATTTTGCTTCTCTATATTGAGCTGTAAAATGTTTAATAATGTATACACAAATATTTATTTGTAATATCCTTCTTACTTTCTATCTTCTTAGGTGTTACAAAGTATTATTTAATTTTTTAATTTAATTTGCTCGTTGATTCTAGGGAGATTCTCAATGCGCTTCTTGCCTTTACTGCACATCAAATTCTTCTGATACGCAATCGATAGAGCGGGTCTCCTGCATCCAGAACTGAAAAGAAGATGGTGACGTATTCAATGATTTTCACCTATCTCGAGCATGTGCATCGCGCAGAACAGTTGCCATCTTCCAACTGGAGTTGTCCGTGTGCATTGGAAAGCCGTAACGGATAGCAAGGTAGTGGGTTTGGAAAACTTGAAAATTTTGGAGAGAGTTCGCTTACAAACGGTAAGTATTTGAAAAGTGATGTGCATTGTAAATGTCTTTATTTAGATGTATATTTTTGATCTATGAGGAATTATTTTGTGACTACAGTGTCCCTTTAATCTCTACTTCAATATTAAAAAATACCTAGTGGGTCTAGTTCCTGCTTAATTATATTATATATAAGACTTTTAGTAAAAGGTATAGCGACCACACATTTCCTGTAGGTACAGGGGGTGGCTATAACTTCTACCACCCATGCGGCTTTTAACTTATGTATTTTGGGTTCTTTTAAATGAAGCTCCCGCAAAAAACTATATCTGCTTTTTATTAGATATATCAACCAAATACAGGAAGATAATAGGTGCACCTATATAAAATACAACAGACAAAATTATGCTGAACAGACACTAAAATTAGTATGACTACATTGTGATTAACAATAATGCAAAATATATGTATATCAACACATACACATGTAGAACGGTGATACTGTATAATGTCCAATTCCTTATGGATATAAAAATATGTAATATAGTAAAATAAAAAGTCACTTAAAAATTGGGTTATCATCAACCCTAATGTCCTCTTAACATTAAACTAATGTGGGAAATGAAGAATAATTCACTGGTCTAGAACCCACGATGTGAGAATAGGGGTTGGGTGGGCAGCTCTTCTGGAGTGAGATGACCAATCACTTGTCAGATATCCTAAAAACAAATTAAAAGAAGGAGCCCATAGTGTAATATGTTCACACAATACAGCGGAACAAGTAAGTATAATAGTTTACACTCACATTTGATGAAGCACTTTCAAGTGCTATACTCGCATGCCAGATATTTAGTGAGTAGTCTGGCTAACTCCTCTCCCGTATCACGAACCGAATGCAGTATCACATTCACATTAGGTAAATCAGAAGGAGGCACACATAGTGTAGTATGTTCAAAAAGTTTATGTATACAAATCAAACAATACTGGTTGCACTCACATTTGTAAAACTACTTTCAAGTGCTGTATAGGCAGGCCAGATATTCAAGAGTAGTCTGGCTAACTCGCTTCCCGTGTTCAGGAGCCAGTTGCAGGAATTCTTTTCTTCTACATGATAAAAATTGGATCCAAAAAGTAAGTGTATAATAAAGGGTTGATACAAAAAAGTAAAAACAATGATTTTTTGTATCAAACAATTATACAGCGATACGTTTCTCAGTGGATATACTGTTTCCTCAGGCTGATATTCAACAATACATTTGTAAAAGCCTTTTATACACATAGGATCCAATCAAATCAAGTTAAGAAAACACACACCCGTTTTTAAAAAAACCTCCTCCTTCTTAGAATTAGCGCTAAACTAACATTAAGAACCAATCGGCTAGATTACGAGTTTTGCGTTATGAGTAAAAAAGCAGCGTTAAGCCTCTTAACGCTGCTTTTTTACTACCGCTGCTATTATGAGTCTTGTAGGTACAGCTGTCCCGCACACTTTTTTGGCCGTACCGCAAATTAACTTATGCATTTTCCGTAAAGTCTTTTTTCAATGGGACTTCCATTGCGCCGGTATCATAAGCTTTTATTTTTAGGCCAAAAAGTGAGCGGTACAGCCTATCCCGCAAGATTCGTAATGCAATCTAAAGTCAGTAGTTATGAGTTGTACACTACAGAGCTGTAGCATAAAACTCATAACTAAAGTGCTAAAAAGTACACTAACACCCATAAACCACCTATTAACCCCTAAAACGAGGCCCTCCCGCATCTCAAACACTAAAATAAAATTATTAACCCCTAATCTGCCGCTCCCGACATCACCGCCACTATAATAAACATATTAACCCCTAAACCGCCACACTCCCGCCTTGCAAACACTATTTAAGTATTATTAATCCCTAATCTGCCGCCCATAACATCGCCGCCACCTACCTACATTTATTAACCCCTAATCTGCCACCCCCAATGTCGCTGTCACTATATTAAATTTATTAACCCCCTAAACTTAAGTCTAACCCTAACCCTAACACCCCCTAACTTAAATATAATTAAAATAAATCTAACTAAAAATTCCAATCATTAACTAAATAATTCCTATTTAAAACTAAATACTTATGTATAAAATAAACCTGAAGCTCGCTACAATATAACTAATAGTTATATTGTATCTAGCTTAGCATTTATTTTTATTTTACAGGCAAGTTTGTATTTATTTTAACTAGGTAGAATAGTTACTAAATAGTTATTAACTATTTACTAACTACCTAGCTAAAATAAATACAAATTTACCTGTATAATAAAACCTAACCTGTCTTACACTAACACCTAACCTTACACTACAATTAAATAAATTAAATACAATTACCTAAATTAAAAAAAAAAAAACAAAACACTAAATTACACAAAATAAAAAACAAATTACAAGATATTTAAACTAATTACACCTAATCTAATAGCCCTATCAAAATAATAAAACCCCCCCCCCCAAATAAAAAAAAAACCCTAGCCTAAACTAAACTACCAATAGCCCTTAAAAGGGCCTTTTGCAGGCATTGCCCAAAAAAATCAGTAAACCCAGTAAAACCAACAGTAAACCCACCAACCACACAACCAACCCACCAAATAAAACCCTAACTAAAAAAAACTAAGCTCCCCATTGCCCTGATAAGGGCATTTGTATGGGCATTGCCCTTAAAAGGGCATTTAGCTCTATTGCGGCCCAAGCCCTAACCTAAAAATGAAACCCACCCAATAAACCCTTAAAAAAACCTAACACTAACCCCTGAAGATCCACTTACAGTTTTGAAGAGCCGACATCCATCCTCAACGAAGCCGGGAGAAGTCCTCAACGAAGCAGCAAGAAGTCCTCAATGAAGCCGGGAGAAGTCTTCATCCAAGCCGGGAGAAGTGGTCCTCCAGACGGGCAGACGTTTTCATCCAGACGGCATCTTCTATCTTCATCCATCCGGCGCGGAGCGGCTCCATCTTCAAGACATCCAGCACAGAGCATCCTCTTCCAACATAGTCTTCTTCCCGAATGAATGTTCCTTTAAGTGACATCATCCAAGATGGCGTCCCTTAGATTCCGATTGGCTGATAGAATTCTATCAGCCAATCGGAATTAAGGTTGAAAAAATCCTATTGGCTGATGCAATCAGCCAATAGGATTGAACTTCAATCCTATTGGCTGACCCAATCAGCCAATAGGATTGAGCTTGCATTCTATTGGCTGTTCCAATCAGCCAATAGAATGCCAGCTCAATCCTATTGGCCTATACAAATGCCCTTTTCAGGGCAATGTGGTGCTTAGGTTTTTTTAGTTAGGGTTTTATTTGGGGGGTTGGTTGTGTGGGTAGTGGGTTTTACTGTTGGGGGGGTTGTTTGTATTTTTTTTTCAGGTAAAAGAGCTGATTTCTTTGGGGCAATGCCCTGCAAAAGGCCCTTTTAATGGCTATTGGTAGTTTAGTTTAGGCTAGGGTTTTTTTTTATTTTGGGAGGGCTATTTTTATTTTGATAGGGCTATTAGATTAGGTGTAATTAGTTTAATTATCTTGTCATTTGTTTTGTATTTTATGTAATTTAGTGTATTTTTTTGTAATTTAGGTAATTGTATTTAATTTAGTTAATTTATTTAATTTTAGTGTAAGGTTAGGTGCTAGTGTAACTCACGTTAGGTTTTATTTTACAGGTAAATTTGTATTTATTTTAGCTAGGTAGCTAGTAAATAGTTAATAACTATTTACTAACTAGTCTACCTAGTTAAAATAAATACAAACTTGCCTGTAAAATAAAAATAAACCCTAAACTAGATACAATGTAACTATTAGTTATATTGTAGCTAGTTTAGGGATTATTTTATAGTAAGATTTATTTTAATTATATTTAAGTTAGGGGGTGTTAGGGTTAGACTTAGGTTTAGGGGTTAATAAATTTAATATAGTGGCAGCGACGTTAGGGACGGAAGATTAGGGGTTAATAATATTTAACTAGTGTTTACGAGGCGGGAGTGCGGCGGTTTAGGGGTTAATATGTTTAATATAGTGGCGGCGACGTTGGGGGCGGCAGATTAGGGGTTAATAAGTGTAGGTAGGTTGCAGCAACATTGGGGTGGCAGATTAGGGGTTAATAAGTATAATATAGGTGTCGGCGATGTCCGGAGCGGCAGATTAGGGGTTAATAAATATGATATAGGTGTCGGTGATGTCGGGGGGAGGCAGATTAGGGGTTAATAAGTGTAAGATTAGGGGTGTTTAGACTCTGAGTTCATGTTAGGGTGTTAGGTGTAAACATAACTTTTGTTTCCCCATAGGAATCAATGGGGCTGCGTTACGGAGCTTTACGCTGCTTTATTGCAGGTGTTAGGCTTTTTTTCAGCCGGGACTCCCCATTGATGTCTATGGGAAAATCGTGCACGAGCACGTACAACCAGCTCACCACTGACTTAAGCAGCGCTGGTATTGGAGTGCGGTATGGAGCACAATTTTGCTCTACGCTCACTTCTTGCCTGTTAACGCCGGGTTTCTGAAAACCTGTAATACCAGCGCTGTAGGTAAGTGAGCGGTGACAATAACGTGCAAGTTAGCACCGCACCCCTCATAACGCAAAACTCGTAATCTAGCCGAATGTGTGTATGTTCGTTTTATAGTTGATATCTCTTTTACATAACCATTTTATGGCAATAGGTTAGGTAGAAGCTAATTAAAACCGAAAAGTTTGTAGTCCGGCAAAATTTTCTTAGACAAAATACAGTTCCGTGACGCACCGTCGATGAGTGGAAAATACGTCGCCCAGGGGAATCCTAATGAAAGGATAGTTTTTTGTGGTCACGTGTATGGAATAGAAGCCGTAAGCATAGACATAAATAAATGAATATTTGCTGATGAGTACTTACTATTATCAGATCTATCCCAATCACAAACCTTGCTATGTTTGCCTATGGCAATTGTATATACAATGATATAAGTCAAATGTGGACATTTCATTCCCCATCAGGAATTGACACTAATTAAAAGTCTTACTAATCCTCAGAACTCTTGTATATGTTTTCTTGCGAAGTCACAGAGAGATTGTGTCCTGTTCACGTGTAAATATGACAGCATGTGTGAATTAAATGACTGTTGTTATCAAATCTGTCATATATAAAGCACTTACGTTTGGCAATTGATTGTATGATACTTTTTGGTGATAGTGATACTTGTTCATCAAATATGGTCTCCCATTGCATAACCAAGTACTCCCCTAATGAACTTGCCCCTAAAAAATTACTTAAAGTGAAGCCTCTAAAAGGAAGAAAATGGCAAGAGATGATGAGGATTACAAAAAGGCTATGGTTTACACTTATAATAAGGAGAAAAACAACACTGATGAACAAAGAAATGTGAACCCCCAACCTCACGTAATCAAAAAAGATAAACATAACTTTATTAAGAATCATAATAATAGTAATAAACAGTACACAAGATCCTCACCCCACTAATACTAATGATAAGGACCACCATACACATGAGTGGACAACAGTAAATAGACATAAACAAAGGGATTATCCAAGACATAGGGGTTACCAATATAACAATAGGTATTACCCTCATAGACAAGAACCTGAATCTTATGATTTAAGACAGAAACTTAACAATAGACAACAGTATTATAGACATCAGAATGTGGACACACAGGCATATAATTCACCAAATAGATATGAAGCCTTACAAACACTCCCCCTAGAGCATGCGGATGGGGAAATTCCGTCCTGTTCCTCATATCCTGATAGATCTAGTCACAGACAATCTGACAATATGCTTTTTTTAGACAGAGGTCAGAAACAAAGATATACACAGCCGAAAATAGCTCAATATTTGGAGCCAATTATGACAAGGACTCCACATCAATAAAACAAAAACAAAAGGATATGCGTAGAAGAGGAAGTAGGGAAAGAAATAGAACCGCCAAAGAAAAAAGACTACAGACACTAAAAAATGGTATCTATAATCTGTCTTCCCACCCACTCACAGAAGATGAGGTTAGGGTCCTTGCTAGGGGCTTATCTTTCAGCCCATCCAATAATCACAAGATTTTTTATCTATACGTTGATCTCAACTGCTTTATACGCAAGTTATCACTCCAGAAATACTTTGAGGAAAAGAAATTAAAGCATACAGACACTAGACCTATTCTCACTAATGATATGGACAGCCGAATCACGAATAATATCATATATAGTGATCCTAAAGACCTCAATGAGTATCTATTTTATGGGTACATACACACAGAATTTAAAAGGAAATCACAATTTATACTGCACCTATCAGACCACACATGCATTGATGTGTGGAACTATTATTGGAGGATTTTTGTAAACTACCCAAGAGGATATATGGTAGATCAAACCTTAATCATTATGAAAAATTATAATACAAAAACTCTACCGATAAGTGGTGAGTTAATAGGTGCGCCTATGTAACAAATATAATAAAATAATGTTGTGTTATTATAAAGTGCAACAGCAGAAACAAAAATAATAATAAATCTTAAAAATAAAACAATAAAATATTATAAAATTCTTCTATAGAAAATATTTAAAAAATAAATATTCATACAATATAAAAAATGTGACCTATTAAAATTAATGTAAGTATTAAAAAGTCACTTAGGGTTCACTTGGAAATGAGTAGTCGAGTGCCCCTTGTATTTCTTGTGATCTCTTGTTAGGAGCTGAAATGGCATAGGTTTCCCAGATGCTGGGCGTGATAATACCCGGTAGCTCCATATTGCGATGATGATTGGTAGTGGTTGCGATCACGTGATGTGATGTTCAATGGTTTGTTATTCCAAAACAATAATAGAATTGGACGATCAGTATGTCACGTGAGTAGAGAAATCGTTAGTAGAAAAATCCCCTGGATTATTACACTAAGAATTATTAGACACCAACACCACACTCACCAGGGGATTTTTCTACTAATGATTTTTATCACATTCATGTTTGAAGAGTATTATAATTATATTCTTATAGCATGGTATATAGATATATTTTAGAATGTAGCACAATATTATTTTTAGCTTTCATTTTATACTATCAAGCTCTCTGGCTAAGAGATACCTCGGTATCATATACCAATGAAACATCCCAAATAAATTGGAATGTACCTAGTAGTAAATAGATCAATTTATGATATTATCGCCATATGGAGCTAACTTTATTTACAAATGAAAAAATCATATATTTATATTCATTATAGCACAGGTAGTTTACCAGTATGAATTTACTGGCCATGACATAGGTCACTTTACATTTAGACTAGCGCAGTTTTGTTTGCTTATAATAGCGCAGGTTCAGAATGAAATACTTAAATTCTTATCACTTAGCACTGTTCTATAAAGAAACTACATCTTCACAAATAGACTATTAGAGACAGATGTTTAATCTAACATCCATGAAGATTTTATATAACAATAGCACTAACAGTTGGAAATGGAATATCTTTTTCTAGATACAACAGCAATTTAAAATATGGGGAGGCGAAAAGTGAGTTTAAAATCCTCCACTAAATCCAAAATATAGAGAAAATAACTCATTGTGTAAACCATTTACAAATCTAGACAAGTCAGAAGACTTGCTTTGACCACAGAAACTCTCTGATTACACTGTTTCCAATGCAGTAAAGTATTCCGGGAGAGATATGCAAATGAGATTCACAATGACTCACTTTTTTACTTCTAGTCTGCTTTTTAAGGCAGACTTCCCTTTACACCATAGCATTGCCGAATTACACAGCTTCTAAGCTTAGCTAGGGGGAGTACAGTGATTCAGACCAGTCCCAGGACAGCTGTTTCATTGTTATTGCCACTCATCAGCTCGGAGTAGGTTGAATCACTGCTTGGTAAAGTTGTTTTCTGGGGGAAATACAACAGCAATTTAAAATATGTGTAATGCTGTGTAATGCGGCAATGTTATGGCGTAAAGGGAAGTCTGCCTTAAAAAGCAGGCTAGAAGTAAAAAAGTGAGTCATTGTGAATCTCATTTGCATATCTCACCCAGAATCCTTTGCTGCATTGGAAACAGATTTCTGTGGTCAAAGCAAGTCTTCTGACTTTTCTAGATTTGTAAAAGGTTTATATAATGAGTTATTTTATTCTATTACACAGTTAAACATACAAATTCAATTAGTATGAAGACTGGGTTTTATAATCATTATCAGATTATAACAGATCACACATTATTAGATGCGATAAATACCCCTATTCGGCACTTGAATATTGCAGACTGGGAGGGCAATTGTATTCATATTGTATTTCTGTTATATTTAGATTCAACAAGTGAGTTTGTGAATGGAGATTCAAAGATGTGTGGTTTCGCTCACGTGACATATTGATCGTCCAATTCTATCATTGATTTGGAATAACAAACCGTTGAACGTCACATCACATGATCGTAACTACTACCAATCATCATCGCAATATGGAGCTACCGAGTATTATCACGCCCACTAAATACCACCAATGTAGCAAAGGTTTTTAACATTTACATTTTTCATGTGAATTGAAACACTGGTGATAACATGGATGACATTGTGTTGTTTATATTGTAGAGTGTGTTTATTTTAAGACCTTGTTTTAGCGCCATAATTTACCAGGGGGAGGGTTTGGGAAGGGGAATGTTCCTGAGACTGACATGCTTTGATTGGATCCTAGGTGTATAAATGGCTACACAAATGTTTGTAACAATATCAGCCTGATGAAACAATGTATCACTGAGAAACGCGTCGCTGTGTATTTGTTTTGATACAATAAAATATTATTTTTATCAAACTTATTTTTATACACATTTTCACTGGGGTACCAATGCGGTATCAGCTAACCTAGCATTAAACCCCTTTATTTTTTGGATCCAACTATACTGATTGAAAGGAGACCTTGCACCTGGTTCCTGATACAGAGAAAGAGTTAGTTAGACTACTCCAAAATATCTGGCTTGTGAGTGCAGCACTTGATAGTGCTTCACCAAATGTGAGTGCAAGATTTTATATTTATTTTTCTTGTGTTTTTAAAAACATATTGCGCTATGGATGTCCTCTTTTGATTTATTTAAAGGAAGAAAGAGTATATACCTGCTATTGTCACGGGAGGAGAGTTAGCCAGATTACTCTAAAATTTCTAGCCTGCCAATAAAGCACTTGACAGTGCTTTACTTAATGTGAGTGTATTTTATCTACATATACAGCCTTTAATTTGCATTGGAACATATGCTATGGGCGCCTTCTTGTTTGTTTATATAATGAAAAATTGGCTTTAAAAAACCTGTCTAATAACTCTGAGCTAGTCATAGGACAGGCAGACAAGGTATACCGCATAGATGCATCCTACCATCAATACAACGCTATACATGTGTAAACCAGCCACCAAGAACAACGGGCAGCACAGCTGATATAAGAATATTGAAATGGCCATTACATAGTATACACTAATAAAGCTTACAAAGTATCGCAAATTGCTACATCAAAGGAATAGCCACATTCCCAGTATATGTGCTAACCAGATCCAATGTTGACGAGTAACATAACAATCACACAGCGACCTAACTATAATCATAGGCAGATCCCCAACTAAGCCTCAGCTAAACTGTTTGACCAGCATAATACTCCAGAACAAATGCGTGGGATGAACTTCGTAATATAACATAATTTTATCATAGCAGCGGCAAGCAGTCCTGTCAGTGGATAGAATTGTATAAGGAATGAGAAAGCCTCTGGACTTTTAAACTCTCATGGCCGTGACGTCATAAACGTAACACAGCTGATAGATAGATCTAATTAGACGCGAACACAGCCAAGTATCATTCAAAGATATTAATGGGTATATGATGCCGTATAGGTAAACAGGGACAGGGCAACTAAGGTGGTATCAGATGTCGTAAACCAATTACATCATTGAACTGCTCATTACAGATGAAACATAGTTCACATATATTGGCCCGTGTATAATAATGATGAATATATAAACAGAGGCTAGGCACCCAGGCTGGAATAGACGTCAATTGCCACAAAACGATTACAAAATAGAACCGTTCACCACCACACCAACATTACACACTCATGGAGAAAATTGCACAACCTGCAAGCCCTGTGGCACTGTGGAAAAACCCACAGCATATTCACCCAAGAAATATCAAATGTGTACACGTAGCTGGGACAGACCAAGGCCCTTTCACTGTAATGATATCAACTGGAGATAATACACCCAGGAGTATACGAGCAAAAACTAACCAATCAGGCAACTAATTAGAGTCACAATATAAAAACTTTGTGAGTGATCAATATAGTGCCACATCACGGCAGATACTTAACAGGTTTGATGCACAAATAAAATAGAGAAAAGCAAAACACTAACAGCTAGATTAAAAGTTTGTGCGTTCATCTTTTAACGCTTAAAATATGGTATTTTCAGCATTAAAACAGCGCCGCAGGGATTACAAGTCTTGTCGGTATAGGTGTACCGCAAGCCTTTTAGCCTGTAACGCAACGTCAGTACCGCACTCTTAAAAATGACATTTTTTAATGGGATTCCCATAGCGCTGGTATTATGATTTTTGCGTTCTGGCTAAAAAAAATGGCGTTACAGCCTAAAACGACAAGTTCCGTACTGCCATCTAAAGTCAGTAGTTATGAGTTTTACGCTACAAATCTGTAACATAAAACTCATAACTAAATACACTAACACCCATAAACTACCTATTAACCCCTAAACCGAGGCCCTCCCGCATAGCAAACACTATATTAAAGTGATTAACCCCTATCTGCTGCTCCCGACATCGCCACCACTAATAAAATGTATTAACCCCTATTCCCCCACTCTCCGACATCGTCACCACTATGCTAAATTTATTAACCCCTAAACCGCTGCCCTCCAACATCGCATACACTATTTAAATATTATTAACCGTCTGCCCACATCGCCCCCACTATACTAAATTTATTAAGCCCTACAATGCTACCATTATATAAACCTATTAACCACTAAACTGCAAACCCCCACAACGAAATATACTAAACTAAACTATTAACCCCTAAACTGAAAGCCCCCACATCAAAATAAACTAAATTAAACTAGTAACCCCAAAAACTTACGCCCCCTTAACTTTATATTAAATTTACAATTTCCATAGTTTAAATTTAACTAAAACTTACCTGTCAAATTAAAAAAACTAAGTTTAAACTAACAATTAAACTAATATAAAACTATCTACCAATTAAATAAACTAAACTACACATTAAACATTTTTATTTTAGCTAAAATCCTCTTGGCTGTTCAAATCAGCCAATAGGATTTAAGCAGCTCATATTCTATTGGCTAATTCGAATTAGCCAATAGAAGGAGAGCTGCTTAAATCCTATTGGATTTATTTTTTATTTTGATCGGGCTATTAGATTAGGTGTAATTCTTTTTTATTTTTGATAATTTCGTTTTTTATTTTTTGTAATTTAGTTGGGGGGATTTTGTAAGTTTAGGTTTTAGTGTAAGGCAGTTTAGGTTTTATTTCACAGTTAAGTTTGTATTTATTTTCGGTTTAGTGGTTAATAGTTTCATTTTGATTTTTGCGATGTGGGGGCTGGCGGTTTAGGGGTTAATAGATTTATTTAGTGGTAGTGACGTGGGAGGCCAGAGGTTTAGAGGTTAATAACTTTATTTAGTTACGGCGCTGTTGTGGTGAGGCAGAATAGGCTTTAATAACTTTACTATACAGGGAGTGCAGAATTATTAGGCAAGTTGTATTTTTGAGGATTAATTTTATTATTGAACAACAACCATGTTCTCAATGAACCCAAAAAACTCATTAATATCAAAGCTGAATAGTTTTGGAAGTAGTTTTTAGTTTGTTTTTAGTTATAGCTATTTTAGGGGGATATCTGTGTGTGCAGGTGACTATTACTGTGCATAATTATTAGGCAACTTAACAAAAAACAAATATATACCCATTTCAATTATTTATTTTTACCAGTGAAACCAATATAACATCTCAACATTCACAAATATACATTTCTGACATTCAAAAACAAAACAAAAACAAATCAGTGACCAATATAGCCACCTTTCTTTGCAAGGACACTCAAAAGCCTGCCATCCATGGATTCTGTCAGTGTTTTGATCTGTTCACCATCAATATTGCGTGCAGCAGCAACCACAGCCTCCCAGACACTGTTCAGAGAGGTGTACTGTTTTCCCTCCTTGTAAATCTCACATTTGATGATGGACCACAGGTTCTCAATGGGGTTCAGATCAGGTGAACAAGGAGGACATGTCATTAGATTTTCTTCTTTTATACCCTTTCTTGCCAGCCACGCTGTGGAGTACTTGGACGCGTGTGATGGAGCATTGTCCTGCATGAAAATCATGTTTTTCTTGAAGGATGCAGACTTCTTCCTGTACCACTGCTTGAAGAAGGTGTCTTCCAGAAACTGGCAGTAGGACTGGGAGTTGAGCTTGACTCCATCCTCAACCCGAAAAGGCCCCACAAGCTCATCTTTGATGATACCAGCCCAAACCAGTACTCCACCTCCACCTTGCTGGCGTCTGAGTCGGACTGGAGCTCTCTGCCCTTTACCAATCCAGCCACGGGCCCATCCATCTGGCCCATCAAGACTCACTCTCATTTCATCAGTCCATAAAACCTTAGAAAACTCAGTCTTGAGATATTTCTTGGCCCAGTCTTGACGTTTCAGCTTGTATGTCTTGTTCAGTGGCGGTCGTCTTTCAGCCTTTCTTACCTTGGCCATGTCTCTGAGTATTGCACACCTTGTGCTTTTGGGCACTCCAGTGATGTTGCAGCTCTGAAATATGGCCAAACTGGTGGCAAGTGGCATCTTGGCAGCTGCACGCTTGACTTTTCTCAGTTCATGGGCAGTTATTTTGCGCCTTGGTTTTTCCACACGCTTCTTGCGACCCTGTTGACTATTTTGAATGAAACGCTTGATTGTTCGATGATCACGCTTCAGAAGCTTTGCAATTTTAAGAGTGCTGCATCCCTCTGCAAGATATCTCACTATTTTTGACTTTTCTGAGCCTGTCAAGTCCTTCTTTTGACCCATTTTGCCAAAGGAAAGGAAGTTGCCTAATAATTATGCACACCTGATATAGGGTGTTGATGTCATTAGACCACACCCCTTCTCATTACAGAGATGCACATCACCTAATATGCTTAATTGGTAGTAGGCTTTCGAGCCTATACAGCTTGGAGTAAGACAACATGCATAAAGAGGATGATGTGGTCAAAATACTCATTTGCCTAATAATTCTGCACTCCCTGTAGTAGTGGCGATATCGGAAGTGCCAGATTAGGGGTTAATAGTTTTATTTAGGTGGCGGGGATATATCGGGGGTGGCAGATTAGGGGTTAATAACATTATTAGGTGGTGGCGATGTTGGTGGGGGGCAGATTAGGGGTGTTTAGACTCTGAGTTTATGTTAGGGTGTTAGGTTTACACGTTAGTTTTCTTTCCCCATAACATCAATGTGGCTGCGTTACAGAGCTTTTCTTTCTGCGGACCGCGATCGCAGGTTTTTTTCTGACACCTTCTCCCCATTTATGTCTATGGAGGAAGCGTGTAGGAGCATGTCAAACCAGCGCTTGTTTTTGGTGCGGTATGGAGCTCAACGCAACCATATCGCCCGCACAAGCCAGGTTTTTTAAAACTTGTAATGGCTGCGCTATAGGAGGTTAAATAACGCAACTTTTCTTGCGTTAGTTAATTTCTCTATAGCGCTCAAAACTCGTAATCTAGCTGTAGTAAAGGGAAATGTACAGGGTGTGTCAAAATCAAAGTGGGGCTTACAGGTAGATTTATTTGTATTTTTATTTTTGTTTTTTTTCCAGGACATGTTGTCTTGATAAAGGCCCGACTTGTTGCCGAAACATCGATACAGACTTTTAAAGAATTTCTTCAATAAAGCTTGAAATATTTTATATAAACTTCCTGTGAGTGTCCATTCCTACAAGACTATTACATATTGTAAATAACTTTTGGTTAGCACCCAGGTAATCTATGGAATACTAAAGGTGGAGTCCTAGGTGATCAATCTCTCTCTCTCTCTCTCTATATATATATATATATATACAGTATATATATATATATATATATATATATATATATATATATATATATATATATAGGTATAAATATATATTTGTGCAGATATATATAGAAATATGTAATTATGAATAAATAAAACATATTTTGCTATGTAAAGAACATTGAAATGTGATATATCCATATTTTCATGTCGGTTTAGTGCACTTGAAAAAATGTGATCGTATTCCTGCACGAGTAGGGTGTTTTCCATTTTTTTTTTACTCCATTGACTTCTATGCTGGAATTTCGTTATCACACACTCTGTATTTTAAGTTCGGCTTTTTATGCTCATCGGGTTAGTGCATGAGCGAAAACTGTTTTCTTTGAACTTCTTATACGAGTGCTACCTGACACATGTAAAAAGCTTACTTCTAGAGGAGTTAACACTCAAGCGGGAGCATCAATTACTGCTCCACTTGTAATCTGACCCAATATTGCATATTTCATAATCCATTCTGCACATAGCAGCATATCTTCTATTTATTCTTAAAAAGATATTTAAATATATATCTGATGGATTTTTGCACTAATATATATTTATACATATATATATATATTTATATACTGTATATATATATATATATATATATATATATATATATATATATATATATATATATATATATATATATATATATATATGATTGTATAAAGGTATAGATATAGTGCCCTACACTAATATTGGCATTTGCTCATATTTACTCATATTTACCAAGGGTGCCAATATTAGTGGAAGGACATTGTATATACACACACATATATATGTGTGTGTATATATATATAGGCTGACCATATTGCCGCTTTAAAAAGGGACACATATGAAAAATACATATGTCAGGGCTGTTTAAAGAAATGGTTTGGGATAATGTTCCATTATGAGAACCCTGCCTTATGTATTTTTCATATGTGTCCTTTTTTAAAGCGGTAATATGGTCAGCCTATATATATATATATATATATATATATATATATATATATATATATATATATATATATATATATATATATTAATATCTGTTACATAAAACATATTGTGCTATGTGCAGAACATTGGTATGTATAATATTTACAGTAAATACATAGTAAAAACCTTTATTAAATATGAATATTGCATCAATATGATTTGACATGCTTTTATCTACTTGACTGCAAAGGACTCCAATGTACACACACACACATATATATATACATAAGTATTTATGTGTATATATGTCTGTAAATACATATATACACATATAAATACATAAATACATATGCACACACATAAACAGTGTAGGGCTCAGCATGAGCCTGGAGCAGACTAACAGGCCCATTTATCAAGCTCCGTATGGAGCTTGAAGGGCCGTGTTTCTGGCGAGTCTTCAGACTCGCCAGAAACACAAGTTATGAAGCAGCGGTCTAAAGACCGCTGCTTCATAACCCTGTCCGCCTGCTCTGAGCAGGCGGACAGGAACCGCCGGAAATCAACCCGATCGAATACGATCGGGTTGATTGACAGCTCCCTACTGGCGGCCGATTGGCCGCGAGTCAGCAGGGGGCGGCGTTGCACCAGCAGCTCTTGTGAGCTGCTGGTGCAATGTTAAATGTGGAGAGCGTATTGCTCTCCGCATTTAGCGAGGTCTTGCGGACCTGATCCGCAGTGTCGGATCAGGTCCGCAAGCCCTTTGATAAATGGGCCCCTAAGGGTTAAGGCTGTAGGAGAGTGGGTTAGAAGAGAGAGGGTTGGTATTGGGGTGCAACATTGTTGTAGATCAGAGAAGGTCCCTCCTTACCAGTAGAAAAGCTGATTCCTCCCAAGCAACTTCCTCTTCTCCATCAGATACTGGCTGAAGCAGTTTTCAACAATTTGGTTGCAGCTATGCATCGTTCCAGGCGTTCAATACTCCCTTCCAGACGTTATCAGGAGGATCAGGAACCATCTGGATCTGCAATACAAAGCAATCAGATAATATGGAGGATATATATATTATACCCCCCCACCCAGTACACCAATGTAGTTACAGCACAAATCCATACTTTAGAATAGCAGGACTCTGTTAGTTCAGAGTTAGCACAGGAACCCCTTTTGCCTCAACCTGTGGAATCTGAGCAGGTCCAGAATGTAAATTTACCTATGAGTATTCTGCCAGCTAGCCAAATGGCAACTTTTTTCAATGTTGTGCCTCCCTCTGCAGTTTCTGCAGTTTCTAATCTTTTAAATAGTATTGTGGCAGCAATGGCTGCATCTGTCCCTGTTCCTCATGGCACAGGTTTGGGTGTCAGTTCTACCTCAGGCCCTCCGGTTCATATTGGGCCTCATACCGCCACACCACATGGGCTTCACACCGCCACACCACCCGCGTCTATGGCCCCCCATGTGCCCGCATCACCTTTAGGGCAAGCCATACAGGCCCAAAATATTACCCCTGTTCGCACTACCGCCACACCACTCAGCAATCTGGGCCTTCATGTGCCTATGGCATCCTGCGGTACTCGACCTCGGCGTGGTCGGTCCTTGACACCCGCTCGCGCTACCACCACACCACTCACCACAAATTTAGGCCCTCAATTGACCACTAGACCTACGGTTGCTATACCCGGGCCTAGTAGTCTTAACAGCCATCACCCGCGTGGTCCGGGGCCTACTTCCGCTGTCGACGCTCATTCGGTGACGTCACTGGAAGTGGCCAGCGACACTTCTGGTTTGGCGCAGTTGCTTGCGGTCGGACAGGCTCACACAGAAGGAGGTTCACTCGATGCAGGTGAGCACCATGAGTCATCCTTGGCTGTGGATGGGGCAATAGTGAGCGGATAAGCAGGGGTCTTTAGTGCAGCAGGCGAACAGCGCAAGTGAGCATCAAAAAATGTAAATTGGATGCAAGGGCTACAAAGGGGACGCTCGCAATTTAGAGCTGCAAATGTGAAAAAGGCATACAATTGTAAGGGAAGGGGTATCCGGCAAGCATCAAATATAACCAAGGCCAGGAGGCCACTTGAATTTGTATGTGGGTCGAATAGAGATAGTTCATTACTGAGTCAAACGGGCTCAAAGCAAGTTGCTTCTGTCATTAACCCCCAAATGGCTACTAGTGATGTGATTGTGAATGAAAGCCCTGTATTACATGATTCACCCTCCATTACTGCAAATGTAGGTGCGCATGGTGCAGGTGTGCATGCTGAGAGTCAGGGAAATCATACTCCCCATTCCCACATTAACCATACCACTGATGCTGTGAAGGTTGTGAATGAAAATAATGCAAATGCCTCCCTGTTTACTATTGATAACCCAGCCACATCCAATGTACAAAGTGCTCGCGAGTTATTATCTCTTTTACATGGAGTGCTGTGTTCCGCAGAAAAATCAAAAGGCTCAGCAATCCAATACCACAACAATGAATACTGAAGCCAGCGTCGTAGCCGCAAGCCCATCTAAAGGACTGCCGGGTGCATCAAACACCATGGCTCTGCCTCATCAGACCCCGCGCCAGGATGTGACCCTCGCGGAGCAGGTTTTGCCATCCGGCACCCACAGTGAGACAAATCGTTTTACACAGTCTGATCATTCCTCCTCTGACTCTTCCACCACTGACACAGAATCAGGCAGTGACTCTTCATTGGGTCTACAGGGGACAGGGCAGAAGAGAATGTTTAAAATGATTAAAAAGATTTTAAAGAGAGGAAAGGGGGCAGATAAGAAACAGGACACTTCAAAACCTTCAACACTATCCCTTCCCGCCCCCTCCGCAGAGGCTATATCAGAACACCCTCCAGCTATGGCTATTTTGGAAAGACGGGCAGCTCTGTATGGGGACACTAGTCCGGGTAAAATTTATTAATTACATAGGCACTTGCACAGAAAAGTGGTAAACAGGTTTCACAGAGGAAAGTACGTTAACATATTCGATGTCTCGGAGGAGACTTATAGGCAGAGGGAGAGGAGTGTAGATGGGAAAGGTCCAAAAAAATATAAACGCCCTGACACGTTCGATGAGTGGCTTCAGTGCTTTAGAGTATACTCTTCCTGTTATATAGAAAAATACCCTTCCCAAAGTTTGGCCATCTTAAAATACACTGACACCATTCATTGGATTCAGCGTAACCATAATGAGGGGGTTTGGAGAGAATATGATGCGGAGTTTAGAAGGAAAATGGCGGGTAACCCCACCTTAACATTTGACTCCACTGACAATCAGCTGTGGCAGCGGATGGACCCCAGAGGGGGATCCACCTCTTCATTAAACACTACGCCGCAGCCATTTTGTCCCAATAGAATTAGGAAAAGGGGAGTAACATGTTGGCCCTTTCAGGACAAGAAGTGTGACAAAGGTAGCGCATGCCCCTTTAGACATGTCTGTAGATTCTGCTCAGGCCCCCACCCAGGCAGCGGCTGTGCAAAGCGGAGGGACACCAACGCAAGCAGTAAACCCACTGGCACAAGCCTGGCAGTGAAAGGCGGAAACGCCAGTTAGGGTCTGCGTGATGGAACCCTGGTTGTGGGACTACCCCGATCAAGCTACCGCGAAAATATTATGGGAGGGGTTTTCATATGGTTTTAAAATCCCAACAGTCAGAAACATTAAGGGAAAAAACTTTCATAGAAACCTGATTTCGGCCTATCAATACTCTGACGTAGTGAGATAAAAAATTGATAAGGAACTGGCCATGGGCAGAATGGCTGGACCTTTTCCTTCACCCCCCTTAAGCAATTTGGTTATTTCTCCGCTGTGGGTGGTTCCCAAGAAAGACTCTGGAAAATTTTGCCTTATTCAGCACCTGTCATACTCAAAAGGTAGCTATGTTAATGATGCTTTCGACCCACAACTCAGTTCATTGCGCTACCAATCCTTTGATAGTGCACTAGAACTGGTTAGGAGGGCGAGTCCGGGGACTCTATTGACGAAATTGGACATTGAGTCGGCATTCCGGCTTTTGCCACTTCATCCTTCAGTTTTTCACCTCATGGGTTGTAAGTTTTCGGGGTTGTATTATGTGGATCGTTGCCTGCCCATGGGCTGCTCTCTGTCGTGCACCTTGTTTGAGGCGTTTAGCATTTTCCTTCACTGGGTAGTGGCCTTTGACGTTGGCAGCGATTCCATAGCACATTACCTTGATGATTTTCTTATCGTGGGGAGGGCAGGATCGGATGAATGCATAACAATAATGAATAGGATGCACTGCATCATGAACCACTTTGGGGTACCTTTAGCTGAAGAAAAATCCCAGGGTCCCACTTCCTGCTTAGTTTTTCTGGGCATTGAAATTGACACCATTGCAATGCTCTGTAGGCTTCCATCTGAAAAGGTTCAGGCCATGCTGGAGGAAGTCAGAGCGGCCGTTTCCAATAGAATTATTTCACTTAGGTAGCTGCAATCGCTATTAGGTCTGCTTAACTTTGCCTGCAGTCCAACCCCAACACCAAAATTACGCTAGGGGGAGATTTGCTAGTGGATCTCAAAGTCTGGGAACAATTCCTCATACAGTTTAATGGCGTACGGGTTTGGCGCTCAGATCCCATTTCAAGTCAGTTATTGCACCTTTTTATGGACGCAGCTGGATCGCACGGCTACGGGGCTTACTTTCAGGGGGAGTGGAGCGCAGAGCCATGGCCGAGCTCCTGGAGCTATTCCCCGTGGTCTTGTCGGTTGAGCTGTGGGGTAAAAAATTGGCTGACAGGACTGTTGTGTTCTGGACAGACAACACCTGTGTCGTATACGCAATTAACAACTTATCGGCCACTTACGCAAAGGTAATAACTTTCTTGCGTCACTTGGTGTTGCGCTGTTTAGAACTTAACATTCAGTTCCAGGAACGGCACGTTCCCGGGTGAACAACGTAGTGGCGGACCCTTTGTCTCATTTTAAATGGGTAACTTTTAGACAGCTAGTTCCCAGGGAATCCACAGTAGGCTTACGTTGTCCTGATTTCCTTTGGCAGCTGGTAGCTTTGCTTCCTCTGATTAGCTCCTCCTTGGCCCCATCCACATGGCACACTTATGTACGAATGTGGACTGATTGGGACAATTACTGTCTGTCCAGGGGAGTCGATGCTGCTCAGGGATCTCAGGAAACATTGTGTGATTGGCTGGTGAGTTTACACACCTCGGGGGTTCGCCATGGCACAATTAAGTCCAAGCTAGCCGCACTGTCTTTTTTTACAGGACTTTATCCATTCCTGACCCGATGAATTCCTTCTTTATTAGACACGTGGTTAAGGGTTGGGGTAGAATACAGCCGCAGAAAAGCGATACTCGTGAGCCCATTACTTCCGAGTGCCTTGAAAAGTTGGTGCAGGTGCTTGACAGCATTTGTACTTCGGCGTTTGAGGCTTTGCTTTTTAAAACAGCCTTCATTTTAGCCTTCGCGGGTGAGCTTAGAGTCAGCGAGTTAGAAGCCCCCTCCAAGCAGCAGTCCGGAAGAGAAGTTCAACTGGATCATGTTAGGGCGGCAGCCGACTCACTCTTACTTTTTATCCCACGTTCTAAGACGGATCAGGTAGGGAAAGGAATTTGGATCCCCATCCCACCTAAGGTTGACAGCGCTTGCTGCCCTGTTCAGTGTGTAAACTTGTATTTGGCGCATAGGCCGCAAGTTCAAGGCCAGTTTTTGATTCATTCAGACGGAAGATCCCTTTCCAAATTTCAATTCAGTAGAGTCTTGAAGCTAGCGGCAGTTAAGGCTGGGCTGGATGCTAGCAAACTCGCTCCGCACTCTTTCCGCATAGGGGCAGCTACGAATGTGGCACAAGCAGGTTCCTCGAGCGAGGACATTAAACGCATGGGGCGTTGGCGCTCCAATTGTTTCAAAAACCTATGTCCGCCCAATAGTATAATTTTCAACTGTTTTTTTCCATATACTAAATTCTTTGTTTCCACAGACGTTAACCCCCGAGTGAAGAGAATCTGGATCTTGGGCCATTCCTTCGTCCACTGGGCCTCCCTCTGCTGTGCGTCCCTTCCAGCCGGCCAATCCTTAGGTTTCCCTTCCCACAAAGCCTCCATTAGGTGGTTAGGTGACAGGGGGATGTGCTGGCCACAACTAGCGGGAAAAATCTCTGAGGCCTTTGTACGGTGGGGTAAACCTCATATTCTAATACTTCACTTAGGGGGTAATGATGTGGGGACCATTCCGGTGCGCCAGCTGGTAAAAATTATGCAGTCGGACATTAAGTGGTTGAAAGTCCGTATTCCTGGGGTCACTATAGGGTGGTCAAACATAGTTCCCCGCCTCCACTGGAGACATATGTCTGCCCATACGGAAGCATATAGAATCAGGAAAAAAATTAATGCCTCTTTGGCAAAAACCATCACAGAGTCTGGTGGCTTTGTGGTACGGCACAAGGCCATCTCGGCTGATAGAACTGAGCTTTACAGAAGACATAAAGTACACCTCTCTGATCTAGGGCTGGATATATTTATAGGGGATATTCAAAGGGCCATTTCACCCCTCCTCTAAGTCAGGCTGTGGGGCGTGGTGGCAAGTGCACCATTAAAATGCTTCCTTGTGGCAGAAGACCCCGGTCCTGTTGCGCAGGAGAAGGTCGCTAGGGGTGAGTGATGACCAACAACAGAAGAAGCAGACACCAGGTAATGGCAGTTTCGAAATCCAAATTTATTTCTGTGAGACAGTGCAACAACAATGTGCCCCAAACATGTAGAAAGAACAAGGCCTCTCTGAGTGATGACCAGACTTCCGGGGAGGAGCGGTAGGCCTCACGTGCACGTGACGGTAACCCTTCTCCCTCCCTCTTGAGGGATGGTCATGTGATCTCTGCAACCCCTCAGCGTCATCTCCGTTAGAGCAGAGACCCCTCTGCTGCTGTTTCTGTTGGACCGGTGATCTCCTTGCTGTACTGGGTTAGTTGGTCTCTATGCAGCCATATTTAGTTGTTCTATCGGTTCTCTTTAATAATAAGTTAATGTTTAATAAAATTTCTGACCTGTGACGGTCAAAATTTTCCCACATAAAGTTGTCTGTCGTTATTTATGCACAATATTCAAATGTATATAGTTATTTAAGTTAAGTATGAGTGTTAATTGCCACTTCTCTGATGGGAAGGATCCGATAAGCATTTAATCCCTTTAAACAGTGTAGGGCTCAGCATAAGCCTGGAGCAGGCTAAGGGTTAAGGCTGTAGGAGAGTGGGTTAGAAGAGAGAGGGTTGGTATTGGGGTGCAACATTGTTGCAGATCAGGGAAGGCCCCTCCTTACCAGTAGAAAAGCTGATTCCTCCCAAGCAGCTTCCTCTTCTCCATCGGATCCTGACTGAAGCAGTTTTCCCTCCCTCCCTCCCATCCCATTATTTATTTTATTTTCTTATTAACTGATGGCACGCAATGGCTGGGCTATGGCTACTCACCCTAGGCCTCTATAAGCCCATTGCAGTAAGGTATGGATCTCCTATCTCTGTCTATGCGGTTCGAGCGGCTTGGTAGCAGAGAATCCTTATCCTTAGGTGGAGATCTTCATGCACTCTGGTGGTGGGAGATCCCGGTCCTGTTGCGCAGGAGAAGGTCGCTAGGGGTGAGTGATGACCAGACTTCCGGGGAGGAGCGGTAGGCCTCACGTGCACGTGACGGTAACCCTTCTCCCTCCCTCTTGAGGGATGGTCACGTGATCTCTGCAACCCCTCAGCGTCATCTCCGTTAGAGCAGAGACCCCTTTGCTGCTGTTTCCGTTGGACCGGTGATCTCCTTGCTGTACTGGGTTAGTTGGTCTCTATGCTGCCATATTTAGTTGTTCTATCAGTTCTCTTTAATAATAAGTTAAAATTTAATAAAATTTCTGACCTGTGATGGTGAAAATTTTCCCACATAAAGTTGTCTGTCGTTATTTATGCACAACATTCACATGTATATAGTTATTTAAGTTAAGTATGAGTGTTAATTGCCACTTCTCTGATGGGAAGGATCCGATAAGCATTTAATCCCTTAAAACAGTGTAGGGCTCAGCATGAGCCTGGAGCAGACTAAGGGTTAAGGCTGTAGGAGAGTGGGTTAGAAGAAAGAGGGTTGGTATTGGGGTGCAACATTGTTGCATATCAGTGAAGGCCCCTCCTTACCAGTAGAAAAGCTGATTCCTCCCAAGCAACTTCCTCTTCTCCATTGGATCCTGGCTGAAGCAGTTTTCCCTCCCTCCCATCCCCTTATTTATTTTATTTTCTTATTAACTCATGGCACGCAATGGCTGGGCTATGGCTACTCACCCTAGGCCTCTATAAGCCCATTGCAGTAAGGTATGGATCTCCTATCTCTGTCTATGCGGTTCGAGCGGCTTGGTAGCAGAGAATCCTTATCCTTAGGTGGAGATCTTCATGCACTCTGGTGGCGGGAGATCCCGGTCCTGTTGCGCAGGAGAAGGTCGCTAGGGGTGAGTGATGACCAGACTTCCGGGGAGGAGCGGTAGGCCTCACGTGCACGTGACGGTAACCCTTCTCCCTCCCTCTTGATGGATGGTCACGTGATCTCTGCAACCCCTCAGCGGCATCTCCGTTAGAGCAGAGAACCCTCTGCTGCTGTTTCCGTTGGACCAGTGATCTCCTTTCTGTACTGGGTTAGTCGGTCTCTATGCCGCCATATTTAGTTGTTCTATCGGTTCTCTTTAATAATAAGTTAATGTTTAATAAAATTTCTGACCTGTGACGGTCAAAATTTTCCCACATAAAGTTGTCTGTCATTATTTATGCACAACATTCACATGTATATAGTTATTTAAGTTAAGTATGAGTGTTAATTGCCACTTCTCTGATGGGAAGGATCCGATAAGCATTTAATCCCTTAATATTTATATACATATTTCTATGGTAAAGCCCTTTGCATGACTTTTTTTCTAACACCTGAAATATCTTTGAGCTCTTATAACATTTTTACTTATTATTTGTATTAAACAGTGTTATTATGGTGTAACTGTACTTTTAAATGTATTTTTGATGTGTTTTGTGACACTTTTTTGACTTGCATAATAGTTAACCAGTGCTCTGTGGTCACGGTAATCATTCTAGCATAAATTGCGCTCATGGGTTTGCATTTACTTTCAACTTGTTATACTAGCGGAATTTAACTTGCACGCAAACAGCAGCGAAAACCCTATATAACTTGTGCGCAAACGATTGTGTGGCATTTGTAATCCAGCCCTAATTTGTTTAAATTACACAGAAACATTCAAATAACAGTCTCGAATAAACTGATGTATACAAAATCTAATTGCATTAAATACAACATAGAAAGTGCACAGCTTAAAGGGACAGTTTACTCCAGAATTTTCATTGTTTAAAAAGATAATTCCTTTATTACCCATTCCCCAGTTTTGCATACCCAAAACGGTTAAATTAATATACTTTTTACTTCTGTGATTACCTTGTATCTAAGCCCCTGCAGACTGTCCCTTTATTTCAGTTCTTTTGACAGAAATGCATTTTAGCCAATCAGTGCTGAATCATAAATAACTCCACTGGAGTGAGCACAATTTCATCTATATGGCACGCATAAACTAGTGCTGTCTATCTGTGAAAAACTGTCAAAATGCACTGAGATAAGAGGCGGCCTCCAAGGGCTTAGAAATTGTCATGTGAGTCTACCTAGGTTTAGATTTCAACAAAGAATACCAAGAGAACAAAGCCAATGTGATGATATCTATCTGAATCATGAAAGGTTAATTTTGACTAGACTGTCCCTTTAAATGTAATAAAACTGAAAGAACAAAATCTCCAGTATAAAATTAATTAAATACAGAACACAATGGGCCGGATTTAACAAGCAGCGGATGCTACTGAATCTGCCCGAAGTTTCTGGCTCCTTAACTTGTCCACCACCTTTTAAGTGGTGGACTGCAATTATCCTGATCCGATCGGGATGATAAACACCCCCGATTGGCCGTGAATGTGCAGGGGGCAGCATTGCACAAGCATTTCACAAGACATGCTTGTGCAATGTTAAATGCTGTTAAATGTTAAATGCTGTCGGCATTTAGCAAATCATGTCCGTCCGACATATGATAAATTGGCCCCAAGGTGTAAATGTAAAAAGAAAACCTCTCAAGTCATACAGGGATCGCCCCTTCTGAGAGATACAGCAAAATGTACTTTTCTAGAATGTTGTGCGGGATCTCACAGTACTGGAGGATCATTTTAGATACTCTCATGTGAGCTGAGAGTTTTAGAGAATCAGGCCCATGTTTATCTAGGATTGGTATTGCAAAAATTATATTAGAATGGCCCTTTAATTTCTCTTTTCCTGTGCTTGAAAAGTTGCATTTTAAAAAGGGAAGTGGTGAGTTTATTGGCACACATTCATTTGTACACATCCAGCAAATGTTCTGCAGATCAATTATGCTAAGTTTACATAGTATCTTGTAGTACTGATAATAATACCAAACATGCATTAGTTATCAGTCATGTTTCTGTCACCAGCACAATGCAGCTGATAAAACACTGATAAGGAATAATACATGGGATGTCACATATAAAATCTCTCATTATTTGCTCAGATCAAGCCAGCGATTCAGTGAGGTCACAGAATCCCAGAAGTGTGTAAAGATAGCCATAATTACCCTTGATTATCTGTCTATTATACAGTATAATGCTTAGCTGCAGGGTGCATTTACATTTGCTTTTCCTTCACAGATATTTCTGTTTGCTAATCTTCTGCATGTTTAGAAAATGAGGCTTCAGAAGCAGGAAAATACCTAGCACAGACAGAATGCTCTCTCTTCTATTCATCATATGGTGTCAAACACACAGATTATTACAAATAAATACTATACAGCAGTACTAAACCATTATGTCCAGAAATAGGTGTCTAAAGAATTTTTTAAAAGAGGGGGACGATAAATAAATATATTGCCTGGCAATAATAATGTACTATTATAGAGACTTGTAATGCATATTTATCTATCTATCTATCTATCTATCTATCTATCTATCTATCTATCTATCTGCCTGTCTGTCTGTCTATCTATCTATCTATCTATCTGTGTGTCTGTCTGTATACATATATATATATATATATATATATATATATATATATATATATATATATATATACAGTATATATACATATATATATATATATATATATATAATATATATACAGTATATATATATATATATATATATATATACAGTATATATATATAAACAAAGTCCAGCAATAGCACTGCTGAGGAAGGAGTGAATGCTCCGAAAACATTTACATTAAAGTTTGCTGTTATTTAAATCCAGAGAATGCAATTGCTGTGTTTATTGTGAATTTTATGCACCATGGTATCTGGTTTTTGAGTGAGTGGGAGTGTGCTTCTCCAATTAATGTATATATATATTGTGTATATATATATATATATATATATATATGTATATGTATATATATATATATATATATATATATATATATATATATATATATATATATATATATATATATATATATATATATATATATATATATATATAAAAAAGAAACAAACTTGCACTCGCTGGTCTTTTTAGTGAAATAATTTACTGAAAAATTGTGACGTTTCGAGGACAAAAAATCCCCTTCCTCAGACAATGTGTTTAACAAACAATAGTCACTTTATACACTGTGTAAACCCAAACCCCTCCCCTCAATTAGACAAAAAAAACGCCAAATTGGTAACCATAGTGACCACTAAGTCACATTGTACACAATAAGTGTTATCATATAAAATATGTGCTATCGTATAAACATATTTATAGATGAGCCATCCTGGCTCTGACATAACAGTGACAGCCCAAGTGCGCATTAGGGAAACTGTGATGCAATGGAAACGAGCGTGAAAAACAAGCAGATCACATAATAAGTATAATGAGAGTTACCAATCAATCATTCATACTGCCATTTGATACTCCATAAAAAGTTAAAGATGCTAAAGAACAGAATCAAATCGCCAGTTTAAAACTCACCAGAATTGAAACATAACCCACAGACTCAGGAGCCGTTCACTGCCACATCGGTACACAACGCCGGGTAGAGAACCCGGAACTTGGAACTACACAGGACTCTCACGTGGGGGGCAATCGGCCAATCACCGGAATTGTTTACCGTTGCCATAGTGACCATTAGCAACAAGTCACACATATGATCTACAGCACTAGAATATACACGCAAGATGGGAGTTAAGCGCTGCAATTACTAGAGTTACAATTAAAATTAAAATTAAACTGCAGCAGACTACAAATCATAGAAAAGGTCAAAGATGTACAATCGAACTCCACACATCTGTAAATACATGTCACAACGGTCGGAAAACCAATTGTCATATGTTCATATACTCTGTCAGGCAAACACTTCCACATTCAAAAAGTAAAGCTGTAATTACACCATTGACCTTATTGGCCATATTATGCCATAGACCCCATACATATTAGTATTATAGCCATAGGTATCACAAAGATAAGGACTAAGACAGGGTTAAAACTAACAGGGTTAAAACTAACAAGGATATAGTGTCTCCCCCAAAAAGAAGAAATAAGAAAAAAGAAATAACTACATTCAATAGTGAAAACATGTAAATAATGTCATCCAAGTTCACCACATATCACCAATATAAACCCCATTCAGAGTACAAGGAAGAAAGGGGAAATAAACATAGTTCAAAGCCCAAATCACCAATAAAGGTGTAAAGAATATAAAAGGAACTTAGGTGAGTGAAATTGAATGGTACGTGGACTCTCCCAATCTGTCTACGTAGGTTCCAAAAAAGTTGTTGTTATGGCACAAGGCAAAAAAACTTCAGTCTATAGAAAACAATGCCAGTCTATAGAAAACAGTGCCAATCAAACATAGTATTCAGTCCCTGTGTTTGAAGATTGTTTAATCGAAAGATCCACTTGGCCTCAATTTGTAGAAGGAGTGTATCCCTGTCACCCCCTCGCCTCAGTGGGGGGACATGGTCTATTAGTGTAAATCTTAAATCCTGGAGTCCATGGCCTTTTTCCACAAAGTGTCTAGCTACTGTGATTTAAATCCAGAGAATGCAATTGCTGTGTTTATTGTGAATTTTATGCACCATGGTATATGGTTTTTGAGCGAGTGGGAGTGCGCTTCTCCAATTATTGTATATATATATTGTGTATATATATATATATATATATATATATATATATATATATATATATATATATATGTGTGTGTATGACATACAGGGTTAAGCAACCCTGCCCCAGTCACCAGTTTGACACAGAAAGGATTATCTGACCCTTTCCACCTTAACCAGTTTGTCACACTCTAGTCACTAGCCAGGTAAGCCTATGATTTAGTTCAGTGGGTGCAAGTGTTAACAAACCCTCTCTAGTTTGTACTAGACCTAGAAAAATGCCCAAACTCCCCTTTAATACCACCCAGACTAAACTGTCTCTGCTGCTACCACTTTAAGATTATTCTGTGGGAAATCCTAAAGAGAAATCCAGATTAACAGATAAAAAATCCCAAAACACAATTTAGCAAAAAATCAATCTAAAAAGCACAATACTATTATTAAGTCTCTTCAGTAACGTGGTTCAAATATTCGTCGAAGGCAAAAACTCATTAAAGGAACAATTATTATGAACAATAAAGAGCCACAGTGCATTTATATAAAAAAAAGGAGTTAAACACAATTATATTCAAAAGCAAAACCGTTTTAAAAATAAAATGGAGAAAATATAAGAGAACCTATAACTTTACCAGTTTAGCGTATGTTTCAGGGAGATGGCAGAAATATTGTCAAACACTCTGCTACATGCAGCCTTCCATAAAGAATGACAAAATAATTTTGCTGAAATCACAGTTAACTAAATTTTTTCTTGAGGTTAAGTTTTTTGACCATGCCCCTTTAAGAGTGGTCAAGGAATGTAGGCACTCCTCTTTTATGGCAGGCCATAAAAAGCGCTGCAGCCCTAGAGGAAGTTATTGAATAATTAATAATTTAAGTATACTCAGTACATATACCCATATAAGCAATCCCCTTGTGACATCATGAGGATTATTTTGATACCAAACATAATATGTCTAGCATAAGAGATGTCTTAAAGGCATAATATCTAGAAAAATCTTATTTTTATTTGATTCAGCTCTGGCCCTTAACCCCTTAGTGAGCAGACTATTTTTAAATTTTCTTACCTTTAAGGACCAGGGCTATTTTTACATTTCTGCTGTGTTTGTGTTTAGCTGTAATTATCCTCTTACTAATTTACTGTACCCACACATATTATATACCATTTTTTTTTCTTGCAATTAAATTGACTTTCTAAAGATACCATTATTTTATCATATCTTAGAATTTACTATAAAATAAATATAAAATATGATAAAAAATTGGAGAAAAAGACACGTTTTCTAACTTTGACCCCCAAAATCTGTTACACATCTACAACCACCAAAAAAGAAAAAAACACCCATGCTAAATAGTTTCTAAATTTTGCCCTGAGTTTAGAAATACACAATGTTTACATGTTCTTTAGTTTTTTTGCAATTTATAGTGCAATAAGTACAAGTAGCACTTTGCTATTTCCAAACAATTTTTTTTTCCAAAATTAGCGATAGTTACATTGTAACACTGATATCTGTCAGGAATCCCTGAACAACCCTTCACACATATATATATATATATATATATATATATATATATATATATATATATATATATATATATATATATATATATATATATATATATATATATATATATATATATATATATATATATATATATATATATATATATTTTTTAGTAGACAACCCAAAGTATTGATCTAGGCCCATTTTGGTATATTTCATGCACCATTTCCCCGCCAAATGCGATCAAATAAAAAAAATTGTTAACTTTTTCACAAACTTTAGGTTTCTCGCTGAAATTATTTGCAAACAGCTTGTGCAATTATGACACAAATGGTTGTAAATGCTTCTCTGGGATCCCCTTTGTTCAGAAATAGCAGATATATATATAGCTTTGGCATTGCTTTTTGGTAATTAGAAGGCCGCTAAATGCTGCTGCACACCACACTTGTACTATGCCCTGCAGATCGCTGTACCAAAAGTTGTTACCCCCTCTCCCTCCTTCCCTTACAATAAAGTTTTTCCGTAGTGTAGCGGTCCCACCTGCTTCTGCATGCTCCTATGCGCAGCCACCCCTCCATGCACATGCGTGCTCCCGCATTCTTGCTCACGTACCCTGATCCGACTTCCTTCATGAACGGACTTTCTCCAGCAATGGGCCGCCCACCCGCTTCCCTCGTATCCCTCCCATACCACCAACGATTGGCACCATCGCTGG